>NW_008601008.1:6686-27946 GCF_000691845.1 Merops nubicus | reverse complement strand
TAACGGGCTTGTGTCAGGGCTGGTGAAGATCGCGCTCTGAGAAGCAGAGGAGGGCTTCTGTTTTCCAGGACAGGTCCCTAATAACTCCCCTGCTCAGGCTCCACGGAGTGCTCAGTCATCTGGGCAGCTCCTCCCAGAAGGAAATGGGTCAGGAGCAGGATAAGTGGAAACAAACTATATCTTTGGGTTCACCTCTCCTTTGACCTATTACTTTCAGCCCTGCAAACTCCCAAGTTGAAAAGTGGCAGGGCACAGGCTGCTTTTTGCTGGGAAAGTTGCCCTGAAGATTTGTCCTTTGGGCTCCCATGTCCAAGAAAATTCCATCAGAGTGGTACAACTGGCACTCCCAGGCTAGGCAGCACCACTGGTAGGCTCATCCTTTTACCAGAGATCACAGAATCACAGAATTCACCTACAATTTTTGGTTGAACAGCTGTGAGGAATATTACTTTTGTTTTCTAAAACCAAAGAACTTGTTTAACAGTGTTCTAGAAGAATGTGCTTTGCTTCAGGTGTGTACAGATACACTAACATATAATTAACTGTGGTTTCAGAAGGTATCTTCTCTTGTCACATGGAAAAACAAAGAGTGTAATGTGTCATCAGACATTTGCAATGTGCTAAACCATCTTCGTAACTCTGGGCTATTTTTTTCCACCCCCTTCCTCAGCAAGAGAACATGAATTCAGCAGGGAGGAAAAGAGGAAAGCCCAACAGAGGAGGAGGAAGAGCGAGAGGAGGCAGCGGAAGAGGAGGAAGAAGAGGAGGAGGAGGAGGAGGCAGCAGTGGCCATTCAAACAAGTCTCAACTTGGTGGAAATAGGAAATGTTCAACCAAAATTTGGGATGATGGCGATGATTTTTGTCTCTTTGAGGAACCAAGGCAAGAGTCCAGGTCCTTCTGTAATTTGGGGTTGTTTGGCATGGAGATGTTTCAGATGCTTTGGGGTTGTTTTTGACATCTTTGAAGAATGAAGGCTTGATGAAGCTGTTTCCATATGAAGCAGTTTTACATGTGTTCTTTGAGGAAAATGTTTAACATTTTATAGCTAGGAAAGTTTTGGGTTTTTAAAAGAAAGATTAGAACCTCTGATTTTCTTCTTTGGCCATAGAGTAATTTCAGAACTTTTATCTTTCTAATCCTTTTGATCATTGACCAGAAAACACTAACAGGATATTAACTTTGTGTATTGCAAAGCAGAGGCTGGGCCATGTAAAATAAGTAATTTAGAACTTGTTTAGTATCCTGAATGGTTTTTACCAATCTAGCTTATAAATACGTGGTTGTACTCTAGTCTGAGAACAGCTTTACCTAGCAAAGTGTTTATTAAATCACTTTGGATTTAACATAAGCTAAAATACATATATATATATATGCATGTGTATGTGCAGACACACACATCCTGGTCATGTAAGAATGACCCTAACTGAGTAAACCTTAGGTGATGGACTTGTCTTATTTTGTTTTTCCTGTTAAAAATTAAAAGGTTAGGTCCTAACACATCCCAGTTCAGTCAAGATCATTTGAGCCAAGACTGTTCTGTTTTAATTTTTAGATCAAATGTCCCTGCCAGAAGAGGAGGGCAAGTGAAACAGAGACCTGAAGCAAGAATGCCTCTGCAGACCATATACATGACATCAGAGAATCAGAGAAGAGTGAAAGAACTTCTTCAAGAGCTTCAAGGGCAGGAGCTGGCTCCCGAATCAGAGTTAGTTTAAAAGGAGGCACTACTTTTAGCTGTTCTAGATGAGCATGCTTTAACAGGCACATTGTTAGAAATTAAAACCATGTTCTTTTTTCCTTTAGCTTTTAATTGGATCTCAAATCCTGTGGGTTTGAGTCTGCTTTGTTCTACAGTATTAACTCTGGGAAAGAGGTAGCAGAATTCTCCATTTAAATGCAGGATTTAAAACTGCAGAGGCAGTTTTTTGTCTACTCAACAGTATAATTTTGTTTATTTTCCATTTGATAACTCTTTTTATCAGAGTAGCTGGTTCTGGTGAAGACAATGATGAACCTGATTACCTTGATGATGAACAGTGCTGGTCAACAGATCAAGAAGTTCCTGACATAATACCAAAGTCATCTGCTGAGCCAGCTGAGCACAGAATTGTGGAAACTGAAGTGTCTTCGTTTGCTGTGCACAAACTCTCCAGGTGAATAATTTGTAATTGAAATTTACCTGAAGAGGTAAAGCACTAGTCTCAGTACTGTAAGCCCTCAGTTCCTGGACTTCCTCTTGACTACAGGGAAGTTCTGTGTGCAGAACTGATGAGTTTGAATCTCCTACAAATTTAATCCTCAGCTAGATGTATTTGAAATAATGGTTTTATGAAAAAAAAAAATCATTCCAGCCTTTTTTTCAGTGAAGTTTTCAGTTCTTACTGCAGGACAATGGAACAGATATTGGGAAAGCTCAGGCAGCATTGCTGTTGTATGTATATTTCTTCCAGGTGGGTCATGTTTCAAAGCCCTTTAAGTGTTCTTCGTCCATTTTGCTTAGATATGAGCATTTATTAACTATTTTTGCTTTATTTGGGAGTGTTTTATGTGTGAGAGGACTCGTCTTTTTTCTGAAGAATTTCATTTATACAGTTCATGTGGGAAATCCAATCTTGTAACTATTACATGCTACATTCTGAGGTGTGAGATAGTTGCCTCATAAACTAATTGGTCACCTTATAAACAACAGGTTAGCATTAACAGACACTAAATTGCTGTCTGCCACTGTCACTTAGAATAGCATAAATACTTTGTGTTGGCTTTTTCCCCCCCAGCAGTTGTAATAGTATTTCATGCCATACATGCTTTCTTACTGTAAGCCTCATCAAGCAGATCTACAGTCATTTGGCTTCATGTAAGTCTCTGCCACTCACCTGTTGCCATGTTGTCTCTCTTTTATTGCAGATATGGTTTTGACAGTGAGCGTTGCAGGACAGTGCTGAGATCCTGCAATGGTAACATTGGGGCATCATTGGAGTGTTTGCTATTGCAGTGCTTTGCAGAAAGGTATGGAGGGAAGATGCAGGTTTCTGCAACAGCTGCTGAAGCCAGTCAAGAAGAATGTTTAGAACAGAGACAAGAAGAGGCTTTTGCCCTCCACTCAATCTATGGAGAAAAATTTGTAGAAAGAATTCAAAACCGTGTTTGGACTTTTAGTTTGAAATTGGACTACCTAGCAAACAGGCTCAACAAATCTAAACAAAAGGATGGTTGTACTAGGGACACAGGAAAGCAGACTTCAAAGGAAATATGTAAATTTTATCTCCAAGGAGGCTGCAGGTTTGGTTCAAAATGCAGATTTGGACATGAATTCCCTCCAAACCACCCACTAAAACCAACCAGGAACTCTGTAGATGATGCTCATCTCAGACCTAACAGTGATGGTCCCGTGTATGAACTTGAAGTAAGATTTCCTGAAGGAAACAAGTATCCACTCCAGGCACCTCTTGTGGCATTTTATTCCACTGATGAGAATCTACCTCTTGCTTGTCGTTTACACATTGCTGAATTACTCTTCGGGAAGGCCTTGATAGCTGCAGAGTCTCATGAACCAGTGGTGTACACCTTAGTGACTTGCTTAGAAGATGAATTTGAAATAAGTGAGTTACTTAAAAATACTCACCACAAGTACAGTGTTCCTTCTGTGTCCCTGCTGGCAACACCTGTGGTAAAGCTACAGACAGAGAGTACATCTGATTCAAATCGAATATCCAAAGGTACACCAAATCTCCCTCTGTGGTTTCTGGGCTAAGAACAGTCAAAAAGATTTAAAAAAATCAAATGAGAAGGCAGAAAGTCCAATTCAGGCATCTGTTCCAAGTCTATTTCTGGAGATTAAGGTCATGTGGTGAGCCAGATCCATAATCTGTCTGTGCCTTAGGAAATCCCTTCCTTAAAAAAGCTGCAACAGAGAGGTTTTCTGCTGGCAAGAATTGAGTAAAAGGAGCACAGAGCTAATGACTTTGGGTTGGCAGAGTGAACAATGCCTACTCCCACATAATCAGGAACAAGCCATTGAGAGGTGTGGAGTGAGCTCACCAAAACAGACCAAAGAAGTGTGCTTGCAAGGAAACAGGGAAGGTTGTTTGAAAGCTTTCATGTATCTGCTGCTTATCAGTTCAGAAAAATCTTTTTTTTTTTTTTTTATTACTTAAAATTACCAATGTCTCCTTAATATTAATTTTATGAAGGTAGATTTAAGGCTAAGTAAACTTTGCAAGCACTTCTAGAATGTTCAAGGTATCATCCCTTTTTTTGCATGGAAGTGCAGCCAGGCTGATTTCACAAGGGGTGTGAAAGCCATAAGGACTGTGTCCTTTATGGCAGGGTGACAGCAACTTCATGGCATAGATGACCTTCAAGTTCTCAATTCCAAACTTTTATCTGATGCAAATTTCTCATCAAGACAGTTTTCAATAACAACTGCACCATGTTTTAGAGCACCTAAATAGCGACAGCTTATTTTTCTGTTAGAGTAAAACAGATTATTCTGTTTTTTAACAGCTACACAGAAAGACAGCTTTGTTCCAGAAACTGAAGTCACAGATTCCAAATAATCTTCCTTATGTTACAAAATACCTTGTTTAGATAAACGTAGCCTTAAAGCTTTCAAGTCCTGGCTTACTGTCTGAGCAAATCCCACTTCAGTTGTTAGGCAGTAGGCACCAAAGCACCTAGTCCAGTTTCAGCCTTGATTATTTGGCAATGGCTTAACACTTAATGTTACAGTATAATTTTAATTAATTTAAGCTGGTGCTGCCATCACAGTCTTGTGCTCCATAGAAGTGGCCATGTGGTAAATTGGAGAGGGAAGCTCAGACACATGTAAAACTTTCAGAAAGCCAAACCAGGTACTAGTCTGGTTCACCACGTGGCCACCCAGACTGTGGAGTTGCAGAGCACAGCTGGCAACTAGTGGGTTGGAGCTGGGGAAGTTGTGCTTTGGTGGGTATGGGGAGGCTTGCTGGTAGTGTTGAACTAAGTGCATGTCAAAAACAGTCCTGCAGGCTCTCAGCTCTAGTCTAACAAGGTTCTGAGTTGAGAGTGCTCCTGGAGCATGTGTCTTTTCTGCAGTGCTGGTGAGGTCCTGGTCCTTAGTAACAGGAGGACACAACCATTGGTACTCTGTTTTACTGTATGTTTTCTGTCTCAAGCCTCAGCTGTGTCAGAGCCTCAGGAAGAAGAGGAGGTGGCAGAAGAGGCAGTGGCAGAAGAGGAGGAGGAAGATGAGCCTGAACAAGTTGTTGTGGAGAATGAGAGTTACGTGAACCTCAAGAAAAAGCTTTCCAAAAAGTACAATGTGCAGGCAAAGACTCTGTATAATGAAAATGTTAAAATCTGCACACAATTTCGGCTGAGAAAGGTATAAAGTACAGAACAGAGTATCTGTTTTCATTCAGACTTTAGAGAAAGAAATATTTAAGCCACAGGCTATTTTTTAAATAGTTCTGTTCCACTCCAGTGGTGTTCTTATTGCCATGCTATCTGGTTTTGTGCATAAGTCTTCTAGGCACTTCCAGTCCATGTTGTATGAAAGGCAGAAGCTCCCTGCGTGGCGAGAGAGGGAAACAATTCTTGAACTGCTGAAGAGCCACCAAGTTCTTGTTGTGAGCGGCATGACAGGGTAAGGGTGTGCTTGCACTTACAGACTTCATGTATCAAAGTATACACAAAAGAATGTGAAATATGTGTCCATGTCCTGGAAAAGTTACGGTTGTGGTCCATCCGTGACCAGTGACAGCAATCAGAGATGAACTTCATGTGAAGAATGACACTAATGAAACAAAGCAAAATTCACGTGGAATGCAGTCATCTTAATTTACATGGATGGAAGGTGTTTGCTTTATGGCTGTTTTAAAATTAATCCCTGATTTTGTCACTCAGATGTGGGAAAACCACTCAGATTCCTCAGTTCATTTTGGACGCTTCCCTGGAAGGATCTCCCAGAGGAGTTGCAAACATCATCTGCACTCAGCCTCGCAGGATCTCTGCCATTTCTGTGGCTGAACGTGTAGCCAAAGAAAGAACAGAAAAGATTGGACTCACTGTGGGATATCAGATCCGTCTAGAAAGTGTAAAGGTATGTATGCTTTGCCTGTTGGTTTTCTTTTACTTATGTTATAATGTGCTTAATGCTTCTCCAGTATACAGAATCTCTGCCCTGTATCTTCCATATAGCGAGATAAGCAAATCTGTATCACCTAGATTTTCATGAAATATTTTCTATGTTTTATTTCATCTCTGGTTCCATAAGTCTGCAGAAGGAGAGTGCAGTGCATTGTGTCATTGTTTTGCCTTCTGTTGAGACAAATGAAGGAGTCTGATAGTATAAATAATGCTTCTGTCCTCTGTAAGACTGCTGACTCCATTTCCACTTGTCTCCATTTCCATTTGTCTCCCAAGTGGAGATTGAAGTGTACAGCTTCAGTCAGCCAGAACAAGGGGATGAATTCAGACTGCTGTCTTGGAAGTGAAGTTTTGTCTACATTGCAGCTGATTGCTAACTACATTAAAAGTAAAGATTCACCAAATCTTTCTAGGGATAAAGATCTGAATTGTTTATCAGAAAGGAACTTCTACAGGAAAAACAGTTCAGATTATTTGTTTACTCCTTATAGTTAAAAATGCCCCTTGGTAAGAATCAGATGTTCTCAACTTTTAAGAAAGAAAAATCATTCAGCTTGTCTCCAGTGGGGATTGCTTGTTCCCTTTCAGTCAAACCTGGCACTTGGCTAAAACTGAATGCTTTACAACAATGCGTGTTCTTTTTGCTCTATGTTAAGTTGCACAAAGTCAACTGACTGCTTTGTCTTCCTGCTCAAGTCCTCAGCTACCAGGCTCTTGTACTGCACTACTGGTGTGCTGTTGAGAAGGCTGGAAGGAGATCTAACTTTGCAGGGAATTACACACGTTATTGTTGATGAAGTTCACGAAAGAACAGAAGAAAGGTAAAGAATCTCTTATCCCAAAAGCAAAATGAAGAAACATAGAAGGATAAAGGTGACTAAGGTGGAAGTAACTGAGGTCAGATTTGATCCTGTGGCAGGTAATGTGGGGTGGTGGACTAAGGTTAGATTGTCTTTGGTCAGTGGGAAGTTGTGTTCTTGCAAAGAAAGCATGCCTGTCTTAAATTTCTGAGCCTCCAGTCTGCCATCACGTTCCAGTAGTGTTTAAAAGGTTTTGGATGGGGCTGGAGGGTGAAATAACTTTTTAACCACAGTTGTCTGGTTCTTATTCTTGCCTTGTTTCAGCTTTTAGCAAATATCCTAAATCTTTATATACCTGTTTGGGAATTATTTCTCCTGACGCAGGCTTCAGCAGAGCATCTGCAAGGGCCAAATGCTCATGTTTTCTTCCAAGCTATAGGTTTTTACTAGTTCTAGACCTATCCCTCTCTAGCCTCCTGCAGTTTTAACACACTTACCTGCTGATGCCAGGCAAAATATGTCCCTCAGTATCTCTGTAAACAAAGCAGGCAACTATCTTTTTCTTTGCTGTTTTCCTTGTGAAACACTGCAGCGCAGTGGGTCTCCAGGAGGTTTTGACTGTGGCTCATTATTCTACAGCTCAGATTATATTTTAGCCTCATAAAAGGCTCATAGGCTTTAGATGAGAAGGATTCTTCGTCATTCTCATCTCTAATCACTTCAAGTCAGTCTTCTAGGCATGCCACAAAAGCTATAAATATGTAGAGAATAGTTTGAATAACTCTTACAGTGAGAAAAAGGACTCGTCTATTACTTTCAGTTATTTTGTTATCTAATGCTCTTGTGTTGTCAATGATGTAATTTATTTATATGGTAGCTAGAGCTTTTTGTTGCTTAAATGAATTTGCCAAGTGATCCTGACACTCTAGTAAGGGAGAACCAAAAATAAGCAGCTTGCCTTCCATTAGTTTACTGCATTATTAGCTTCCACCATTCTGAGAAGTTCATGCTTCTGTGCTACTGAAAACAGCAGGAAGGTGGACAGAATGGGGAGGAAAAAAGAGACTGAAAGTTAACAGTGAAGAAATTCAAATGTTTTTTTTTTCTTGTTTTCTTCAGTGACTTCTTGCTGCTGGTTTTGAAGGACATAATGGTTCAGAGGCCAGACCTGCATATTATCCTAATGAGTGCCACCTTGAATGCAGAGCTTTTTTCTCAATACTTTTACTCCTGCCCTATTATCAACATACCAGGTGAAAAACATTCATTTTTCTTATCTTGTCACATTCGTTGGTTTAGGGGTTTGTTTTCAGTATTTCTGCTTGCAAAGTGTTTCTCAAGTGCAAGGGGCTAATTTGCAAAGTGGCAAGATGAGGATTTAAACAAGAGCTATGATTCCAAGGGCTTAAAGGGAAAGACCAATGAGATTTAGGAGAGACAAGACTTGGAAATTGAGGCTTTTCTGTCCTGACTCTATAACAGCAGAGTTTCCTTCACCAAAAGACAAAAATGATAGGGCATGCATGACGTGTTCATGGTTTCCTGACCTACTTTCACCACACCTGAAGGCTCTTCTCTATCCTTATGAAAGAGCAGCAGTGAGAGGATCCAGCTGGATGTGTACACATTTAGCCAAATGTGTCTTTTAAATGGCTAAGTTATTACAGAGAACATGACAGAAACAGGTAACGTCCTGGATGTGTTCCCACAAGTGTATCAGCCCTTCTCTGACTGTGTAAGTGCATGTTACCAAACCACACCTGGAAAACATCCATTGTTTGTCCTAGAGAGAAACTGTGTTGAAAAGTGCTGTGTAGATGAGAGCTGTGAAGCCAGCATATGACATAACCTGTGTGAAATGAGAACCAGCTTTTGGGTTTTTTTTTCGTGTTTTCTGCCTGGTGTGTGGCATGTAGATTTATTGTCATGTTTCCTTTTAGGTCGAACATTTCCTGTGGATCAGTTTTTTCTGGAAGATGTGATTGGAATGACAAGGTATGAAGTTGCCAAACATTCTCAGATATATTTGGCCTTTGAGGTTGTACTGTTGACCTTGAGACTGTAGTAGTTCTGTGCATAGATTTTAAAATTAAATCCTCACAAGACTGCCATCACATGCAGACTCAGAGTTCTGCTAAAGCTGCAGAGGGGTCTAGGATCTCATGCCAAAAACAAGCCTTTCTCTGTTAGATACCATGAGTACTTCAGAAAAGGTGAACTTTGCCATGAAGAGTATGTTAGTGTTCGTGCTTTACTTGTTTCAGTGGTGCTTAGACATTGGCAAGCAAAAGAAATTATTTCAGCACTGAAGGTGAAAAATGCAGGATACCAAACAATTCCTTTCTGTAAGCCAAATCTTGCTGCTCAGGTACAAGATTCCTGTTACCATTTGTAGTTACTGAAGAGTCACAGCACCTCAGATATTCCAGACAGTAAATTGGTCAGCTATTGTAAATTACTTGTGGATTGTTGCTCTGCACTGCCTGCTTAGCTGTCAAGGTCAAGTTTGCAGTCCTAGATTTTTGCACCAGAGTTTTAGAAGACTAACATCCCAGTATAGAAGGATACCTTGACCTTCATACTGTCTGTGTTTTTTCAACCCACTTATACAAAGTTCCTCTCAGGTTTATATGTGAGTATTTTTGATACTCTATCTCTGTAGCTACTCATCAGAAGGAGGCTGTTACTCTTCTTTCCACACCACTAAATGTTCTCCTGCTGTTCAGGTATGTTTTAGAGGACAGTAGTCCCTACAGGCGTAAGACAAAGCAAGAAAACAAACAGAATGGAAGACACAAAAGAACTGCATTTGAAGAAGTAGAGGAGGACCTGAGACGTGCTGGTGTTCTGGAAAGCACAGACACAGTTGTCAGAGATTCAGACCCAGACCAAAAATTAACTCTGAAGCAGCTCCTCACACGATATAAAGGTGAGCTCCTTCTTAAATCTAATAAATTGGCATACAACATTTTCCAGCCAATATGGTGTGTTAGGATATAATATTGTATGTTGAATCCATATAGATAATTCAGAGTTCTGTACTTGTGAAATTAAGCAAGTCACTACTTATATATGAGACCAGAAACTTGCCAGCTTAAAATAAGTGAATAAAGAGAACCCATTGTTCTCTTAAGCTTGAATAAATATCTTGGTGGAAAACAGCTCTTAGCATCTGAAATGGACAGATTTCAGCTACTCTCTGTTTCCATCCCTTTTCAGATGCCTTCTTAATTCCACTTTCTTCTCTGTGTGTGCTCTTGCTGGAGAAGCTTTATTTAAAGTACAGCATATATATCCACACTTCAAGGAGGTCATTTCAGCATCACAAGCCTTCCTTGAAAAATTCAGTCTCTCTGTGAATAGCTTAATTATAGAGGCAGACCTTTCTATGAACTTCCCACTCTGTCGTCATCAAAATCCTCCTTGTGTTTGGTCCTGAAGAGTTCCTCCCTGCACACCCTTGTGGTGAGCTCCACAGTGATACTGAGTGAGAGCCATTGCTTAAAGGTCTGCTAGACAGTTACCTTCTCAGAAGAATAAGGGAATTTGGGTGACTTTTTGAGTTGGTGTAAGAAACACTGGAAGGGAGGAGCTTGAGAAGGTAGTCCTGGAGGTATCTTGTAAGTGGCCACAGGAAGGCTTTCACCCCTTACCACCATGGTGTGCACGTGTCATTCTGATAGTGGATGAGTCTTGGCTGTGCACAGATCAGGTGTGAACCCCAGTAAGACATGAGAAAGGAAGAGCTGAAACAGAAGAAAGCATGGGAGGGTAATGTGAAACATTGAGCTCTTATGGAGCTCCCTCTGTCTGGTCTAATCCAGGTGCTTTTTAAACCAAGGTAGAGTTGGTTGTGCAACCACAGTGGTTCAATGCATCCAGCAGATGTTTTTTCCAGGAGATGGACTTACTGTGTGTTTTATTTCTTTTTCCCCAGGGGTTAACAAGGCAGTGTTGAAAACAATGTCTGTCATGGACTTGGACAAAGTTAATCTGGAATTAATTGAAGCCTTGCTGGAGTGGATAGTTGCTGGCAGACATTCATACCCTCCTGGTAACTTCATTGCCCTTGAGAGATAAAGAAAAGTAGATTCATGGAGGCTATGTGCTTACAGACAGCCCAAAGCTAATGGTTTGGGTGCAGAGTTTCTGTAGTTACAGACTATTTTTGAAAAAAAGAATGAGGTTCTAGCTGAGTAACAAGCTTCTGATACACATGGGATGGGGAAGGTGAGAGACTTGGCTACTTTGGAAAGTCTTTGGCAAGGGACTGTTGCAGCCTGTGTGGGTTTGTACAATAATTGCAAAATAGAGCTGGAGTTTTGGCTTAGGCCTTTTGCATGTTGATAAAATGTCATGCTATCCTTTCTGTGGAGTGATTTTTAATTTTTTTTTTATTTTTAATCTACATATATAGGTGCTGTGTTGATATTTTTGCCTGGTCTGGCAGAAATCAAGATGCTTTATGAGCAGCTCCAGTCTAATGCTCTTTTTAATAACAGGCACAGCAAGAGGTAAGGCAGAAAAGCTCCAAAACTGTTGGTCTTTACCCATAAATAAAAAGTGGCCTCCTGCAAAAAACCTGCCTTTATCCAGGGATAAATTAAAGTTGTTAAATATGTGAGACAGCCTGTGATATGAAGGTCTTGACTCCAGTCAGGGTCATTCCTTTTCTACTACTTTATTGGCTTGGTTGGGGTTTTTTTGTTGATTTTTTTTTCCTCTTTTTTCTCCTCAACTCAGGAAGGTTAGTTGCTGAAGGTCTTGGAGACACTAATAATGAGTGTTCTTCATTTTATGCTTCACATGATCCAGTGGACTTTTTAAAACTTCACCTCGGGCTTGTTCTGTTTCAGAATGTTTGCTGAAACACACAGTTGTGTTTGCATTTGGCCTTAGATGGTTACATGGAGGTATAGCTGGATTTCCTTGAATAAACAGTTTTACACAGATGTTCATGGCAAGGTTAGCTGGAGTGATTTCTTCCAGTCTGGCATTCTAAATGCCAGATTCTAGACTCTTCAAAAGAGGCAGAATTTTTGTGCAGCTCTGAGACCTGTTCCTTCTGCAAACTTCTCCAGCTTCCCTTAGGAAAGAAATATCAGAAATGACATGGCCAGCAAGACTAGGGAAGTGATTGTCCCTTTGTATGCAGCACTAGTAAGACTGCACCTTGAATACTGGGTTCAGTTTTGGGCCCCTCACTACAAGAAAGACACTGAAGTGCTGTAACATGTCCAGAGAAGAGCCACAAAGCTAATTAAGGACCTAGAGCACACGTCTTATGAGGAATGGCTGAAGGAACTGGGGTTGTTTAGCCCGGACAAAGGAGGCTGAGGGGAGACCTTATTGCTCTCTACAGCTACCTGAAAGGAGGTTGGGTGCTGATCTCTTCTCCCAAGTGAAGAGTGACAAGAGTACAAGTGACAGGACAAGAGGAAACGGCCTCAAGTTACACCAGGGGAAGCTTAGATTGGGTATTAGGGAAAATTTCTTCACCAAAAGGGTTATCAAGCATTGGAACAGGCTGCCCAGGGAAGCAGCTGAGTCACATCCCTGGAGGCATTTAAAAGACTTGAAGACATGTAGAGGTGGTACTTACAGACATGGTTTAGTGCTAGATTAACAGTTGGACTCAATGATCCTAAGGGTCTTTTCCAGCCTAAATGATTATATGATTCTGTGTCTTAAAGGTGATAAAAGGAGAGAGGTTTGCTGGCTTTATGTTGGTTTGAATGGCTGTGGACAGTGTCTAGTGACACAGAAGTATGTGCAAACAAATTGCTCCCAAGAGGGAGAAGGCTGGAGGTGCACTGAACATGCTGTCATATTGTCCTTCCAGGTGTGTTGTTTATCCACTTCATTCTTCACTGTCTAGTGAAGAACAGCAGTCTGTGTTCCTCAGGCCTCCTGCAGGAGTTATCAAAATCATCATCTCTACAAACATTGCAGAAACATCTGTCACCATCGATGATGTGGTTTATGTGATTGATTCTGGAAAAATGAAAGAGAAAAGGTACTGAGATTCATTCCTCAGGGCTTTGTGGTCTGGGAAAATGCTCTATGCCTTGAGCTGCATCCTTTAGCTTTCCAAAGAGCTGGGAAAGACTTGAAGAAACTTGATCTGCAGAAAGCTGCTGCAAGATGGAGAAAGCCAGTGTAGGCTGAGATCCAACTGCAGGGGTACAAATTGTGTCCATACAGAAGCTGGCAGCATCTGCCTGCTTGACAAAGCTGTTCACTCTGCACTTGTGAATATAAGCCTGTTTGTTGCTCTCCTGCAGATACGACCCAAGCAAAGGAATGGAAAGCCTGGAAGACACGTTTGTGTCCAAGGCCAGTGCTCTGCAAAGGAAAGGACGAGCAGGCCGCGTAGCCTCAGGCGTCTGCTTTCATCTTTTTAGCAGCCATCACTATAACCACCAGCTTATAAAACAGCAGTTACCAGAAATACAAAGAGTGCCCTTGGAGCAGCTTTGTCTAAGGTGAGCTGTTGTTCAGGTATTGCCTGAAAAAGCCAGCATGCAGAATGTCCTCCCCTGCAGGGAGCTCCTGGAATGCCGTTACCAAGGTGTTCAGTTCCCTCAGCATTTCCTCATGTAGTGAAACCAGTAAGCTTACTCTGGAGAGCTAATGCTCCCTTGACTACCTGCTTTGATCTTACTGTCACATTGCCTTTGCGTCCAGAGTGCCTGCTAGTCATCCTGCCTAATCACACACTCCACCAATCCTCCATTCTTCTTCACATTCCTTAGCCCTTTTCTGATCTTGGAGGAAAAAAGATGTCTCTCAGATCTCTGCTCACCAGAGAAGACAGTTGCATTCCTGTACTGCAGGCCCATGGTAGATGTTTGTCCCTTCACACTGTGAACTCTCCTGTGATGTTCCTGTGCAGCATAGAGCAGTAAAGCCACAACCTGGGTCAAGCACCACCATCATGCACATACTAAACTAAGAGTCTCTCCTATCCCTGCTGCACATTGTGCACCCCTTTGTACAAAAAGGAAGTGAAGCAAATTATTTTTGTATAGTAACAACTGTATTTGAAACCATAGTGTGCTAAACAGGAATTTATTTGTATGGACTGTGAGGTTCGATGAGGAACACTGCCCCCAGCTATGATTTCACATTGCTTCCTGACTTGAAATACACAGTACAGACCCTCTTCTAGGGAACGTGTTCTTAGAAGCTTGTCTTCTGTTAGTTGTTTTGCTTTTATAAAAGCTTACTTTTTTGTCCTGTGTTTGGAACTAAGCATGTGCTTTTTTTTCTTCGCCCCTTTCCCCCCCCTTTTCTCCCGTTTTTTCCCCTCGATAAGGATTAAGATCCTGGAGATGTTTTCTGCCCAGAGCCTCCACTCCGTGCTGTCGCGGCTCATTGAGCCCCCCAGAACGGAGTCTCTGCAGGCGTCGAAGGCGCGCCTGCGGGACCTGGGCGCGCTGACTGCGGAGGAGCAGCTCACCCCGCTGGGCTATCACTTGGCCTCCCTGCCCGTTGACGTCAGGATTGGCAAGCTGATGCTCTTCGGCACCATCTTCCGCTGCCTGGATCCCGCACTCACCATAGCAGCCAGCCTGGCCTTTAAGTCACCTTTTGTGAGTATTCCTAAGAGTCCAGCTTTGAGAGAGGTGTCTTTGCATGCAGCAGCAAACTGCTGCTGTAACTTGCAGCGTACCACACTTGAGTATTTTGATTTTCCTTCTTAGACTTTGTTGTTTATATGTTAACACAGTGGTCGTTAAACAAATCCAGTTACAAGCAGAAGACCAAAACCGTGCAGCAGCACCGAGAATGTTATTTATATTCTGAGTGAGCAGAAGAAACAGAGTGGGTATTAGCTTTAATTTGAACTAAGAAGTACAGCCAGACCAGTTTGTCCAAATTTGGTGTGAAAATTGAAAATGAATAGTAATATAAGAAGCCATTAGCAATAATGAATGAACAGTGATAGTGATGATGCTGACATGTCTAAGCTGTGAATGCAGAGTTCAGTTGGATGTCAGTTTGGGTGTTCACGTTCACTCTGGCTTTCTGATTCAGCTGTTGTACTTAGAGGTGCTCTCACTTATTAATCTTCCACTGCAATGTACAAACTTACATGAACAGACTTGCTTGGAATTTCAATTGCTATCATTAGTGGTACAAATAGTTTATACTGAGGATAGATGTGAAAGAACTGGAAATAGATTGTTCTAGTTATTTAATTGCATATTGTTTTCCATATGCTTATTGGGCATATAAGTTTCTATATGTTGATATAGAATGATTTAAATTCAACTTTTTTAATATCCTGAGTTACTATCACCTTCTCTCTCTCAGACCCAAGTGGATTTTAGCCCTCCCTGTGCTCATCTCTATTAGAAGCATTCTCACTTGAGCTTGAGCTCCATTAACTTGCTAAGATTGATCAGATGGTGTTCTTCATGAATCTTGGCATTCTGCAGCTGCAGAGAGGTCTGCCCAGAATGAAATAGTTGCTGTAAGCTGGTCCATCACAAATTTACCTTTTGGATCTGTTGTGGTTAGACAGGGCTTAGGTGCTCTGCTGTTGATTAGGAATTTTTGAATGCCTCATATTTTCTGTTATCTATGGAGAAAATTTTCAGTCTGACCTGTGAGCTGTTGTGAAACTATCAAAGATTTTGTGCCGTGTAGCTCTCACAATGGTTCTTCTAATTTGTGAGGGGAAGTCCACACTTAATCTGTTACTGCCTGTGTAGGTGTCACCATGGGATAAAAGGGAAGAAGCAAACAAAAAGAAATTGGCATTTGCAGTGGGAAACAGTGACTACTTGGCTCTTCTCCAGGCCTATAAGGTGAGCTAAAATTCAGTAGCCTCTCTCAGAGGTTTGTGATGTGCTTGAAATTCAAGCCAAAATATTTTATTAAAGGTTTCTTTCCATCCTCTTGTTAGGGATGGCATTTAAGTATCAAAGAGGGCTCTCAGGCAGCCTACAACTACTGCAGGGAAAACTTCTTGTCAGGAAGAGTTCTTCAGGTAAGTCAGTTTTTGTGGCCTTGCAGAGGGACTGGTTGAGACACTGTCAGAGTCCTAGTGACAAAAATAAGCAACTGGTGAAGCTGCTTCTTACCCTGTGTGTCACCCATCAGAGCCCTTTGTTTGCAGGAAATAGCCAGCCTGAAACGGCAATTCACAGAGCTGCTTTCTGACATTGGCTTTGTGAAGGAGGGCTTAAGAGCCAGGGACATGGAGAAGAGGTGGTCCCATGGAAGCGATGGGGTGTTGGATGCCACAGGAGAAGAGGTAATTCACAGCATTTCAGTGCTTTAAAATGATGTTGCAGTTTTTCATTTTATCTGGGTGCCAGGTGGGCTCTAGACTGGTGAGCTACTTGCCACAGTGTAGTTTTGTAACCTCACACTGGCAACAGTCATCTCCTGCCTGCTTTGTTACTCTTCTCTGTACATCATACACACTGGTACTGTCCTCAGTTCCATAAGGCCTTGTGTGCCCAGGAAGAAGAGGCCCAGATGTGGAAGTGAGCTGAAACCTGCTCCTTTTAGACAGTGAAACACTGCTGTGAACAGGCTGGCAGTCAGCAAGTGATGGAAAGGCACAGGTCTGACTCATGACCTGGCCTCAACGTTTGGATTACTGTCAGCCTTATTTTGGGAACAGAATTGTGTTACTAAGCAGGCAGTGAAATATTTCAGCATTGCAGACAGTCTTCAGAAAGCAGTACCTCAGGAGCCAGCGATTTCCTAGGGCTACGTGATGAGGTGGTAAGGGTTTGGTAGTTGTAGGGTCTCCCTGTGCACTGGGGCAAGCTGCTTGGTAGCCACACATTAGGGAACAATTAGGTTTGGCAGTAACTTCATCAAGATAGTCAGTCAGTCAATTTGCTCCATTGATAGTGGGGGTAACACAGCCCAGGTCTAGCCTGAGACCTTAGGAGCAGTAACTGGTTATAAAGCACACAGCAGCAGAGCTGTAAAAATAAACCAGTTTTAGCAATTAACTAATGCCAGCAGCAGGGCTTTCCCTTTCCAGAGTTGCCTGCAGAACACCTAACGCATGCATTGATTTCACAGGCGAATTCAAATGCCGAGAACATCAAGCTGATCTCAGCTATGCTGTGTGCTGCCCTGTACCCCAACGTGGTCCAGGTAAAAGAGTGCTTGTTCATTTCCCCTTCTGCTGGCTAGCATATCCACACAGCCTGCGTCCAGTCTGGGCTGATTGTGGCTGCCTTGAGCCTGGCCTAGGCTGCCAAAGCGTGCTGCTTATGGTGTTAGAGCCAGGCAGCTGAGCTCCAGTTTGTATTGCTTGAGACTGCTGCTGTTCCTACAGGCTGGTTTTCTTCTGTCACACAGAAGCCAGCAGCAAATATTGGTAAGAAGCTCCTTGAACTTAGAGCTTTTTAGAAGGCTGAGGTTACCAAACAAACAGTCAGGGTTAGACAGCACTCAGACTGTACTATCCGTCTCTAGTGACTTGACATGTTACTACTTTAGAATTTCTGGTTTTGATAAAATTAGATTGTAAGCTAAAAAGGTTGTCTGCTACGGCAGATTTTATAACTTACTGTCTTGCCATACAGGTGAAAAAGCCAGAGGGCAAGTACCAGAAGACCAGTACAGGAGCAGTCAAAATGCAACCAAAAGCAGAAGAGCTGAAGTTCGTTACCAAAAATGATGGTTATGTTCACATTCACCCTTCATCTGTGAATTATCAGGTCAGGAGTCTTGTTTTTTCTGCAAAGCATGATCTTTTTTTTAATAAAAGAAATCACTTTGCTTGAGCAGTTGAGATTACAGTGAGGGTCCCTTTCAATGTTTTAAAAAAAAAAAATCTTCAGGATTGAACAGTGTGTGTTAGAATTGTAAACAATGGTGTGTTCCTGAGTTAAGAGTGTCCTTTTGGATGCACAGTTAAACTTCAGCCTGTGGAGTGGCATCAGCAAATGCAGTAACCCCACACTGCATGTTTTCTTAAGCTGTGTCTGCAGAGTTGCATTCAAAAATGTCACAGTGGCAAGGCTTTCCTGGCTCCTCCTCAGTACTGGGTTGCACACATGGGCATTGCACCTTCATACACGTTGATGTCTTCTCCCCAGCACCCATCCCAGGGCTTTGTGTCTTCAGCTGAAATATTACTTATTGTTAAATAATTCAGGCACATACTCTGGTTTATTTCTTCATGGGTCCTCAGACTCTGAAGTTAATTTCCTTTCCAGCTGGATAGCTAATACTTAGCCAAGAGCTCTTCTCTCTCTGCCATGAGATATGGTAATGTTTGTCTCATGAAGTCTATCTCTGTATTTCACGATCCATTGCTTTTCTGGGATATAAATGACTTGCTTTGAAAAAGTGGGGGTTTAATCACTAACCACATATTGGGGTTATCAGAGCTTTGAACCGTTCACCATTCTTGCTTTGAAAGAGGATAACTAATGTGCCCGTGAAGGTGCCCTTAGTATGAAATAGAGAACATGGGGCCTTGAGAGAATGCTGATGAATGAGCCCATTTCTCACAAGCTGACTGCAGAGCAGGAAGGAGCGAGTGGCTGCCAGTTGGCTAGTTGTTGGCAGCTCTTACGGGTCAGACTGTTAGCCCCGTAGGTGCCTTTCAGGCACATCTGTTGTTCTTTGCAACCACAGAAGAGGCCGAGGAGGCCCGTGTGAAGCGGCAGGCAGGCCCACGGCTGCCTGAGCAAGGAGATGCGGCACTTAGACGAGGCTCTTGTGTTGGTGTTCCAGACGAGGCACTTTGAGAGCCCCTACCTGGTGTATCACGAGAAGATCAAGACCAGCCGGGTGTTCATCCGGGACTGCAGCATGGTGTCCGTGTACCCCCTGGTCCTGCTGGGCGGCGGGCAGGTCCACATGCAGCTGCAGAAGGGAGAGTTTGTCATTTCCCTCGACGACGGGTGGATACGGTTTGTGGCTGCCTCTCACCAGGTGAGGAATTGGGGTGATGCTGGGTGGGAGTGCTGCAGAGCTGTGTCTGCGTCCAGAATGCAGGAGAGGCACTTCAGGAACCTCACGCTCCTCTCTGTGCTGTACCTGTCCTGTCAGGTGGCTGAGCTGGTGAAAGAGCTGCGCTGTGAACTAGACCAGTTGTTGCAGGATAAAATCAAGAATCCCAGCATGGATTTATGCATGTGCCCCCGTGGATCTCGCATCATCAGCATGATTGTAAAGCTCGTGACCACGCAGTAACGTGAGAACAGCTTTCTACGAAGAGACTCTTTCCTACTGCCTGAGAACAGACCAAGTACCAACAGTGTCTTGATGTATTTGTTGTCCCAAAACAGGGTGCCGATCTCTGGAAGATCAACTTGGCAACTGTACCATTGACAGGTTTGGGGGGCTTTTGTTTGGGTTTTGGCTTTTTTTTTCCTTCAACGGTGGCTTACAGTATACCCTGGAAAAATGGGAAAATGGCAAATCTCACAGGAGAAACAGAAACCTCCAAGTAAGAAAATAAAAGGTTTTTTTCATGAGGCTGTACACACAATAGTGTTTTCTGGTCACAAAAATACCTGCTGTCTAGCTGCTTCTTGTAATATTAATGTCTGTCTGGAGGCAGCATGTAACATCATAAGCTGCTCCCAAATTGGTTTAAACTCACTTCTACATTTTGGCTAAGACTTGAAGTAGTCAGTCTTTGCTGACCAGGGATTGATTGGCTTATGGTTCAACCCCAAGCCCTTAGAAGGGTGAGCATCTTGAGTCACAGCAAGGCATTAAGGAATGGATTGAGTCCTCTCAGTTTAACCCAAAAAAAAAAAATCCAAACAAACAGAACCAAAAACCCCACACTTGCATGTTTGTAGAAGCAGTTTCACAGCAACCTTTGCATGAGGAAGAAGACAGGTGTACCAAAACCACCCTACCCATGCAGCAGAAAGTTGAACTGCAGAAGGCTAAACTATTCCCATAGCTTCATGTTGGTCAGCAGACCCAGTTAGATCCAGACAAGCAACAGACAGTGTCAGTGGCTATTGTCAATGACCATACTGCTAGGTATGAGAAGGGACACCACCACCACCTCCAGCAAATAAAAGGGAGTGGTTCCTTCTCCACCCTTCTCCATGGGAGCTGCTGACCAAAGCTTGCCCCTAGTAGCCCTCCTCCTCTACCCCAAGTCCCAGCCTCCCCCTTTTCTTGTAATACTGAGAGGAAATACCAAACAAGAGAGGTATCAATAGAAGAGGTTTTAGTCTACAGGTTTATTTTGGAGTCAGCTTGCTTCAGGAGTACAGAGGGCTGGGGGAGGGGGAAGGAAAAGCTACACCCCTCCCTTTAAGAGCATTGTGGCATGGGGTAATTTTACCACAATGGGGCAGGGAACCCAGTAACCACTGTGCCCAGCAGTGTTTAGCAGTGGCTTCTGAGTCAGCCCCGTTGAATGCTGTTGCTTCCAGCTCCCTCTTCTGCAGCTTCTAATGGACAATGGTTATGACAAAATATTAAATGCAGCAGCAGCAAAGAAAGTCACTTATCCTACTAAGCACCAAAGCACTAAAATGTAGAAACACGGGGAAGACAAGGAACAAAACACAGGCTGTAGTACACAGGCAGTCTCTGTGAAATCATGCTCATTCTTTTAATACCTGGACATCTTGTAAAGCAACAGCAACCAAAAGTAATCTGAAAACATGGGGTTAGGTGCCCCTGCAGAGCTGCAGTGCTTCAACCCTGTGCTGACTGATGAGAAACCTCAAGAGAAGCATTGTTTCTCTCTAGTCTGTAAGACACAGCAATATAGCCCAGAACATAATATAATTAACTTTTAGGTCAGTCATTTGGCACTCCAAGTTCCTTACTGGTTTGATAACAGACATTTCCAGCTGCAAGGATAAGCTAGTGCAAAGTATTTGCCAGTTTGATTTATCATACTTCTATTAAATCCTTCAGTAACCTATCATCTAGGGGAGATGAGGCCCATCTGTATACAGACAGCTACCATCCAGTTTCCCAAAACAACTGCTCTGAGTCCCTTCAGCACACTTTACTGCCCAAGGAGATGGGACTAGCCAGACTAGACTTCTGCACCAGAACTGCCCATTTATCCCAAGTATCACAGAAAAGTAGTACTATTTGGGCAACTAGGACATAAGATTTCTAAAAATATTTACTTCAATACTTTACATTCCAGAAGTACTCCAAATAACTTTAGGTGAGAAGTTCACTGGTCCTTTAATCAAGAGGACAGACAGACCAGCCTTCACACCTTCCTTGTTTTTTCCATCTGTAGACATTTCTGTCAGTCACATCAAGTGTACCAGCACCTCCAGCCAGGTTTTCAGCTTCACTAAAGTAAGTCCAAAGGAGGTGCAAGTGAAAACACAAGGTACAGATCAC
>NW_008601008.1:316-6655 GCF_000691845.1 Merops nubicus | reverse complement strand
ACAAAGCACCAGGAATGACAGCTGCTACTGGCAACTCTTCACTCTTGCCAGTGCTCTGTAGGAACAAAGTCCCACACCAGGCACACGCTGCAGAACAGCCACTGACTGGCTGCTGCCCTACACTCAGTTCACAGCTGCCTGCACGACCCTGCCTCCTGCTTTGCACCACAGCAGCACGTGACCTGCTTCAGCTACCCAAATGTTAACAGAAAGAGCAGGGTTATCACAAAATCTCTCTTAGTTAGAAATGCAGTTTATTTCAATGCACCAATAAAAAAAAAAAAGCCCAAAATTTCCAGATCACAGAACATTAACACAACAACATTTTGCATTAGTCTACTCATAAGACCTTTAAAATATCCAGGTTCATGCCAATTGTTAGTCGATAGAAACAGCCTTTGAGGACTAAGCCCTTACATTTACAAAGACTCCACAAAATCCCTTATAATAATGTAAACAAAATAAATTTTCTTCTTTAACTTTTTAATTTGAATCTATTCTTTCAGGACTTGCACTCCTTCAAGGGCTTCCTGATGGTGAGTGACTGAAAGGGAAAGAAAAAGATTTAAGAGCAACTCCTATAGCAAAACCAACAGAAACTCTGCATGCTACCCCAGGCTGCTTCTGCTCAGGGTCCCCCTCCCCACACCTATTTTCATTTACAGTTCATGAACAGTGAGGAAAGTGTTATTTACAGAGGTGCCTAAATACCAGAACTGCTTTAAGCTTGAGAAGGGCACGCAAAATAAGAGGCATCAGCTGCACCAGCTGGGTGAGACATCAAGCCTGCACAGAAAGCACCCTGGCTGACTGCTGTAACCTACCTGGTTCCACCTGGGGGCTAGTCACAAGGCACTACCTCAGACTCTATAAATAATCCAAATAATTGTACATAATTCTCTGGTTACACAGGAAAACTTGCTTCTTTCTTCACAAGGTGTAATAAAATCTGACAGCTGTGCAACTGAGAGCCAGCTGTGAGGAGCCACCAGCAGGCTTTAATCCAGCCCTGTATTCATGGTTTGTTCCCTATCTTAAATTACTCCCTTCTTCCCCAGTTCCTAAATTCCTCAGAAATTTTGGGGTAGTTGATTCTTACCTGCCCACATTTTCTGTCACCCTTCAAATTTTCATTAAAGTGGATTACCTTAGAGTTATTATCATGAAGTTCTGACTACCAATGGTAGGAAATGCCCAGAAAACTTCATCTTTTCATAATAGGAAGCACCCATAACAATTCATCTTTCACAGTGCACAAATGAAGATGAGTTAAAAGCATCAAGCTTTTGTCCTTGCACAAGTTAGCTTCCACAGCAGCCACTCAGGACACAAGTTCTGTTTAACTGCACGGCACGCTCCAGTTTCCTACCTTCTCTTTGGAGATGGTGATCTGGATTTTGAGCGACTGTTAAAAAAAAATAAATCAACATGGTAAGTTGAATACACTCAGTAACCACTGTGGACAATTTAAAACCAGTAAGACCAGTCACACATTAAAAGACACCACCCTTAATGCTGCTGCTATCAAGTATACTCTCCTTGCTTTAAGCAAGAAGCTACGGTTGAGAAGGAAAGCTGCCAAAAGCCAGAGCCCTGGGGCAAAGAGCAACACACAGCTTCAAAGCAGCTACAAAATGATCACAGCCATCCTGCAGTGGATCAAACAGAGCAGAGTCAGGAGGACCCAGAACGACAAACAGTTGAAATTAAGATACACCCCAAATCCTGTCAAAAATAGTTTTTGTCACAATTGGTTAAACAGAATCCTTCTGGAAGAATTGCCTACTGTCCCACAAAAAACAGCTATAAAAAACAAAAGTTACATAAAAATAATGCATAGAAAAAAATTTAAATCAGCTATTAAAAAAAAACAAACAACAAAACCAAAACAAAAACTTTTCAACATGCAGCTGAAATACTGGTCCAATGAGATTTTGAATCACAAAAAAAACACCAAAGAAAGAAATGAAAAACACCACCAAACCCTAAGTGCTTCTTGTATTCATACGCTCACCTTTTAGCAGGTAAGCCAGATTTAGATCTACCATGGGACCCAGACCTACAACAGGAGAAAAATAAAGCTCAGCAAAGCAGCCAGTGGCATGCACACACAATGAAAATTGGCTGGGACAGCAAATTCATACTACATAACATCACAAACCAGAGAGGAAGGCTCTGGTTCTGCAGGCCTTCCATGATGTTTCACGAGAATCCTTCAGTTTATTCCAGAGATCCCACTTATCAGAAGACAAGAGTACAAGCACAAGAAGCTTCTCAGCAAAGCTACACCTACTCCTTTCACAAAACAGAAGACCTTGTGCCAGGCTCCCAGACTTAACTCCCTCTGCCTGCAAGTATCCCTTCCAAAAAGGGAGGAACAGTTTCAAGTGTCATCTTCGAAAAATATTTTAATAGCACATTAACAAGCTGGAATTAGTCACAGGAAAGCATGTGTGCTGAAGAGCTGATGCATTCTTCAAACCAAATTCCCAGTGCCATTTTTATTCAAGTATCGTAACAGCTTATTCATCAGTAATCCCAATGCAAACAGCATTTCAGTTTTCAGTATCTGGCTACTGTGCAAAATATTCACAATTTACCCTGTGAATTAAAATCTAATCAGACTTTCCTCCCATGTTTATGTTACTGCAACAACTCAAGTATTTGCTGTTACTTAGAAAATATTTGTTCCCCTGGAATGTCAGAATTCAGCTATGTGGCATTATTGAACATTAGAAAGCCCAGTGCTCAAGATAATCAGTTGTTTTAATAGACTGGGCCAAAAAGAAACAAACTTATTTAATTTCTGATCGGAACTGGTTTAATCAAGATTCACCTTTGCCTGGCCTGTTAACATACAAAAGAACAACCTAGACACCGTGGACATTAGTTAGATGAGCTATGTGCCACTGCTCTGAAACCTTCCTGGTCACTACGCTGACCCACCCTCCCTCACAGTTCCTAACAGTATAACCAGTAATTTTGTTACCACATAGGATGGAGTTGCTCACAACTAACTAGAGCTTGTGTGCTCCCTCACTGTGCTTGTGCTACAAAATACAACAGCATCATTTTCCTACAGGAACTGCTGGCAAATCCTCCTTCTGAGAGGCACAGCAACAAAGCAGGGCTGCAGATGGAACACTCCAGAAGCAGCACCAGTAACCTACTGGTGTTTTGCTGTATTAGCAGCAGACCAGCACTGGCTGGAGCTTTCACACCTCCCTAACTCCAGCCCTGACCACTGTTTCTCAGAACTGCAGAACTATGCAAAGCTGGCGTTGCTCAGGGATTTCAGTAAGAGCATCAAGCCTTTCGTGCAGGGACATGACTGCCCCAGACGTCACCAACCAACATCAGCAGTATCCAGACTCCTCCACAGCAGCAGCGTGCAGTTAGAGCCTGACTAGTCACCTCCTGCATTGCAAGCCTCTACGAGGAACAGGCCAGGACACCTACAGTAACTGTAATCATTGTGCCATGGTGGGACTTCATGATCTCAGAGGTCTTTTCCAACCTTAATGATTCTATCGCCTCCTTAAAGGCTCAATGTGCAAGCCCCAACTAGCAGGCAGACCCCTAAGAAGTATTTCTCTTCCACCATTCTAATGCAACACAAACGACAACTTCTTCCAACTTACCATCACGGTTTTTTTTCCTATTCTTTCATCATTCTTCCAACTAAGACTTATCACAAACAATAGAGGGAAATAATGCAGGAGCATTTAATCTATACCCATTTTCCTCAACTTACATTTCACCATGGAAAACATCCAGATCCCCAAAACCAAGGCTAAGTGTCAGAGAAGTCCTATCAAAACACTGCCTGTGGCATTAGGGCTCATGGTCCTGTTCACTCAGCCCCCCAAACCTCTGAAGTCAAGCATCCTACCACAGGTAGTGTAATTCTCAACACTACAGCAATTTACTTTACCCAGCTCCCAGAACTGGAACTGACAAAGCTGAAAAGCTGTAAGCAAGAGCCCAGTGAATAGCTGCAACCTTCTCACCACCTTCCCCCCCCTCCAGCATTTGGGATTCACAAAAGAACATGCCAAGAAAAACCCAAGCTGCCTTTTCAGCACGACACAAGGTGAAGCATTCTCTACATGAGTAGGTATTAAATAGTTTTCAGCACTTCTCTCCAAAGACCCTAAATCATATGTGCTTTGTTTATGGCTACATAAACTAGGTAGAAGCCACAAGCAAAACGAACTCCTGTTTATTGTAAGAAATTGACCACTACGTCCATCTGTGAAAAGGCATAAATTACTAATGTTAAGTGTGAATGTTGCTATGCTGCATAACCTTCTAAACACCTTCCAGCCACACTCCATCAGGGAAGAAATAACAAACAAAACTACTCAAAACCCCCAAACTACAACCTAATTTAATTACAACAAGTATCTTACCTGCTTCGAGGCCATACAACAGACCGGGACCTGGAGCGTGATCTGGACCTAGATCTAGGAAAAAAAGCAGTGAAAGCTCAACTACTACTACATGATTCATAAAACTGTGTATTCTTTGACACTTATGACATTGACTTCAGAGAATTTTGTTGGAACCATTCGTTTTGCAGAAGTAACTTTTATTATTAGAAAGCTGTAGTACATTTGGCCAGTACTACCATATATACAAGAAATCCCACTGCCCTAATGGACTAAGCATAATTAATCCCCGTATCCTTGAAGCTGAAGTTAGAAACCTTTAACTGTAGATCAAGGCTGTAACTCACACAATGTAAACAAACCTCAGAAACAACAGTAACAGTTCTAAAATCATACGCTGAAATTCCCAACTTCAAAAAAAGCATTCAGATTAGCTATCAGGGATCTAACACCATGAAAGTTCCTGCAAACGCACGCACTAGGAAAATATAAACTGAGTAGGCAGTTATCTTCCCTTGAAAATAGTTAGGGACTTAATGGAGAACACATACCTTGATCTCCTTAAAGAACCGGAGCGAGACCTGCGGGGTGAAAAGGATCTGTATCTACGAGGAGAGATTGACCTAGACCTGCGGTAGGAAGCTGACCTTGACCTGCAAAACACAGGGGAAAACACGAACCAGAATTACTGCGAGGTGCTTTTCACATGGACTACAGAAAGGAGTGAGGCAGACGGAGGAGTAAGAACAAGAATGAAAACACAAGAGGCAGAACCCTACCTCCTACCACGACTCCGGCTGCGTGACCGAGAATACCTCCTGCCACGGGACCTTGAACGGGAGCGAGACCGGGACCTGGGTTTAGGTTAGAGAAAACAGGTATCAGGAAACAGCTGCAGCAACCGCTGCACGTGAGGCCCTGCTGAAGTCAAAACTGATTTCAGACAACTAAAGAGAAAAATAAAAAAAAAGAAAGAAAAAATGGGGGAAAAAAAAGAAAATAAACAAACAAAAACCAACAATATCAAACCAAACCAACAAAAACACACCACTAGCATCTGTCAGTTGGAAAAATCTCTGGGCCTACTTGTCTTGAGCATTTTACTACCTAGAAAAATGTTAAAAGCTGAATTACATTGCAGAATTACATTAGAATAGAAAACACTGTAATGCGTATTTAAAATAAACCTTGCAAGTTTGCAGGTCGACCCTCTTTGGCCCAAGGTCTAGCAGATCTAGACGATCTAGAAGTATCTATAGCCGATCGCTGCATCTAGGTGTTCTCTTCAATCTAACGACGATCAAACTGACAGCCCAATGAGCCAGGGTGAGGCTTGATTGACGCAAGAAGATTTTTCTAGGTGGGAATGAGGTCAATCTGGTGTTCCTCTTTCTAAACCGGAGGGGGGCCCCAATTGAAAGCCAAATTTACTGTTACGGCGATCACCGTCTCAAATTTTCTGCCCTTAAAGAATAAGGTGAAGCTACGTGTAGATGGCTCGAGGGGATCTGGCCTCTTATGCTGATCACCTCAAGGTCTAGGAGGATCTTAAGTGTCGGATTTGCAAGGCGCCTCAGCATGAAATCTTAAGGCTCGTGACATTCTGAATCAAGGCGACTGACTCAAACGAAGAAACCTGAAAGGTTTTGACCAGGTTGATTATTAAGATATTAACAGTTGTATGTATTAGCAAAAAAAAAAAAGTGATATACACCTGTCGGCTTACAACATTAAGAGTTTAAACTGGCGTAACGTTCTGTTCTTTGCTAACAAGAGCTACACAAGAGCGAACTGGCGAAGCAACCCAGCCACTCTGGCCCCGCACGTACCTGCTCCTCCTTCGGCGGCTATAGCGGTGACAATCATAAGCATAGTGGCCTTTCTCACCACACTCATAGCATCTGTCATTGGGGTCACAGGGGCGCCGGGCAGGAGGCCTGGCGTAACG
>NW_008601008.1:0-293 GCF_000691845.1 Merops nubicus | reverse complement strand
GCAGGAGCCTTGTGTTAACGGGAGCGACGAGGCATCCCCGTTGACCCTTCCACTCTAACCCTGGAGCCACATATTATCCTGCAAAACACAGTATGCGTTAATCACAGGAATACTTTTCTCCCCCGCGCTCATTACATGCGGAATGGGTATCAGTGATTAGCACAGGCAGAGGAGCCCATGAACCGCAGCCAGAGCGGTGAAGGAGGCTTTAGGCATGCACGTACTTCCCATCGAGGCCGAGCACAGCATCTTCAGCATCCCTCGGATCTTCGAACTCCACGAAGGCAAACCCC
>NW_008601007.1:7947-58283 GCF_000691845.1 Merops nubicus | reverse complement strand
ATATATAAAATAACTTACTATGATTCAGTACCGCAAATTCTAGCACAAAACAGACGCTAAAGAAAGAGAAATTAACTACAATAAAATGTAAAAGTAGTATCTGATGACAACGAAGGCTGCTGAACTGAATTCAGTGTGTCACTACTTACGGATGTTAAGGCATTCTTCAAGCCAACTATTTGTGCAGATGGAGATGAGGATGTGTCATGCTCCAGCATCTGCTTCAGCTTTTCTCTCTCTGTAGATATGGTGCTGAAAGCTGACCTCAAAATGAAGTAAACTAGAACGATTTCATAAAAAGTGACAGTTAAAACCAGCCACCAATTGTATACATACCAGTTCTGTAAAACTTCATTGAAATATCATTTGTGGTGACAGAAACAAGAATTTAGGCTGAGAGACCCAGAGTGGGTTACTAAAACCAAATAATATTAATCAAGGTTATAGGGTAGATTTTTAGTAGGAGAAGTGTTTATGGTGTTGACTGCCATATTGACTATATTAGCCACAGTCAAAATTACTCTGATTATTTGTGACAGATGGCAACAAAGCTAACTAACCACATCTGCTGTTCACTTGCTTTTGCTCCCCAATTAGCTTGAATCTTCAGATGTTCATGACTCTAATCTACATTCTTTTAAGAATTCCAGTGAGGGAGGAGAAGAGATGGAAGAAAAAATGAAATAAGGAAAAAAAAAAGGCACCTATAACATATACTGTGCCACAGCTACAGAGTTAGTAGTTTCTCCACAAGCCAGTCAGCTGTGGTGTTGAGTTTTGTTATCTCTTTTGGGGATAAAGAAATTTCAGCTCATTAGATGATTTGGTGACTCAAAGGGTCATATCCTGAATGTTGTGCACGTTACACTGGTCCTTCTACTTCCTGAGCCAGCATCACCAGCCTGAAATGTTTAAATTGGATCATGCAATTTTAAAATCACTAGATTTTTAAAAGAGAAATGCACTTTTTTTCCTTTAAAGATATTTAATCTTTTCTTTAACCACAAGGAATTAATAAAAATATTTCAGTAATATTTGTTTATGAAAGATCTGAACATTTATCTCACTGGAGAGTTAGAGGATTTCTAAGCACTTAATCAAGCCTTGTAATACAGTCATAAAAACTGCCAATGCAAAAATGTATCAAAGCTTTCACATGGAAATGGAGATATAAAATCTGAGCATGGATGCAGACAGGACAAAGAACAAGAAATCTCAGATACCTCTCTCTAATTACCCACTCTGAGTTAATCTGAATTATTATCAATTCACTGAGTATTTGATGTAACCTTGTTTGCTTCTCTAAGAAAACATACTTAAAGCTGTGAACCATTACCAGAGAATTCTCATACTTTAACCTGTTTGAAGAAATCTTTAGCAGTGCCACAGGGAGTGGGAAGGAAGATGTATGATCTATTTTGTTAGCCTTTCATATGTGGATGACATGACCTCAATATGCAGTGACCATAAGTGTAATTTAATAAGTTAGTATACTAACTTAAATTTTCAAGGATTACTACATACAAAAGTACAAATGTTGCCTTTTATTTACTTTGCACCAAAAGCTCAAGCACAAATTTTCTTCCCTGCCCTTTTTTGGAAGGAGTATGGTATAAAGCATCTTTGGAAAAAATGTCTTTGTACTTTTAATAAAACGACACCGAATGAAATAAAACCAAGTCAATTGTCCCCTCAAATGCATTGGTCAATCGAACCAAAATTTCTGACATGGACATTTCAGGTAACATGATCCTGAGTAGGTGATATCTTTGCTCTGCTTAACAGCTTTTCCAGCTGCACCACACCCCCACTTCTTTTCTCTTTTTGGAAAAGATACATTAGTTTTGACTATAATTGACTTCAAAAAGTTTACTACACTTAGACACATTCCTTACGTAATGGAATCAAGATATATCAGCACCAGAGGGGAAAAACAAGCAAAGAATGCTTATTGATAACATCAACAATTATCCTGGGCAAAAGAGGAAAAAGGCAATACTTCCAAAAGTCTTTCAGATATAAATGCCTAAGTGCCTTCCTCGCCAAGATCGGTTCAACAATAAAAATGTTTCTGGTGGGAGGGTGATAGAGCAAAGCACTGCTAATGAATAATGATTTTGAGACAAGAAACATCTCTAGCCAAGCTGCCCCTCGGGCTACTCTACATGATTTTACTCTTCTTTATCCAGTAAAAGTAGGTTACTACCATAGCAACCCTTGCATCACCAACAAATGTTGACTCTGGAATATAGTGAAGCACAACAAATATAATACAGACATAAGTGTGCCCATGTACATACATATACATGGAAACAAAAAAAGTATAATCTGCTGTTGTGTTTCTGGCAACTGATTTTATATTTTTTACCTTTTGGAAAAAAAAAATACAATCTAGGGGTTTAACACATAAAACAAAGGCCTGTTCTTTATTATCACTTTTTATTATAAAAAAGAAAAAGTGATAATTAAGCCACTCTTTTCAATTTACTCAGGACCTCAACATTCACAATTCTTCACGGGAATTAAAGGAAGGGAAGGCGTTTTCTGCTTTTTCTAAACATTAAGCAGGAAGCATTCTCAGAAGTCACACCACTATTTAAATTGTGATATAAAAACATATATCCAAGACAATTCCATTTACCTTTATGTGCAATGTGAAATAAGTCCTCTTGCATTTTAGTAAATTCTGATGGTGTTTCAGAACCATCGGAGTAATTTTTCTCCTCTACAAAATCTATTGTAGATAAGTTTGGATTGGAAGCATGCAGTCTCATAGGGGCAGAAAAAACTGAAGGTACCTGTAAGAAAGATTGCCATTTGTGATGTTTTTGCCAATTGTGAAGAAAATTTTGGTTTATTGTGCCCATCTGGATAACACACTGGAGACATCAAAATGGAAAAATTACTGTCAAGTACCAATAGCCTTGGAATGGATAACAACTCACAGGTGAAACCACAGCTATAACTTTGCCCAAGATATCATAACTGGAGATCTGGCAAAACTCGAAGAAGAGTGAGAGCTGTAGCATATACTATACTACCTTTCCCCATTTACAAGTATCTGGTCACACAGCCTCTGGATGCAAACATGTACAAAACTACTGGGAGAATTTGCTAACCAAATTCACATACTGATGATAAAAAAAAAAAAAAAAAAAAAAAAAAAAAACCACAACCCCCAAAATCATGGCCAGTCTCCTGGAAGTAACAGCACAGATCCTATTGCAGATATCAATGACAGTATTATTTGTGGTTTGTCTGTTACTACTTAAAATGAGCTAGCACAGGACACTACTTAGAAAGGATTCACATATCCTAAACTGGTCAGATCAAGAAGTGATCAGTAACTGAGACCTGGAGAAAGATGGGCACTGACTGAAAGGACTGAAGTTACCTGTAATGTTCCTTTAGACTCTTTCCCAACAACTCTGGATCGCCACCTCCTGTGTGTTCTCTTTTCCTTCTTTGGGCTTTCTAAAGGTCCAACCTTTTAACAACACACAGGACAAAAATAATACAGGCTGCCATAAGGCTAGCAGAGCTAAGAATATACACCTTGATCCTTTAGGATTTGGGGATGCTTTTTGGAATTGCAAGGGGAAATTTTTGGGATTTAAAAAAAACCACACACACACACCCCCAAAAAAAAACCAAAAAACAACCAAACAAACAAAAAAAAAAAACCACACACCCCAAAAAAAATACACAAACACACAAAAAACCACACCACCACAACAAACCTGCGTAGCATTTATAGCAGGTGCTGAATATGTCCTGTGAAGAACATCCATGCTCTGTAACAGCTGGTTCATTTCCAGTAAATATGTGTGACAGTTGGAGAGGTCTGTTTCGAACAAGAAAACATTTTCAGTTGCCCTAAAGTAAAAGACATGCTGAAAGTTTCTTTCTTTGTAGGCTGGTCTTATTTTGATTATAGCTAGCTTAAGTTATTCATTGACTACGAGCACATTATTAGATGACAGGATAAAAAGCTTGTATCCTTCTATCTTCATGTTCAAATGCAAAGTATTGTAATGCATCTGTATGTTGTGTATTATGATCATATTTTATCCTAGTTGGCTGTAGAAAAAGGAGAACAACGTGATAATTACTGCAGCCTGTGACTAGTCAGAGCTCCTCATGATGAGGGTAACAATGCCATAGGCCTCAAGACTGAATTGTACATTCAGAGCTAGACATGAGGCTTGTTTATATTAAAGCTGAAGCTCACTGGTAGGTAGAACTTTACCAAAGAAGTATCACAGAGACACTACCAACATGAAAAATATCTTCATGCCCTTAGGAAAGGATGAAAGCAGAAGGGGACTTTGAAGTACAAAAATACAATGCTTGCTAAACAACTAGATTTTGGATGCTTCCTTTTTTTTTTGAATACCCAGCATAAGAAAGTTCAAATCTTACTACTGAAGGTGCTGTTTGTATATAAATGTACCAAAATAGACAGGTTCTTTGAGGAGTGCCCACAATTGATACCACCACATCCAAAAATCACTAGTCCTTTTAAAAACAAGTGAATAGCCAGTTAATCAACAGCCACCCCTTTCCTCACTCGAGTTTCAGAGAAAACTAACTAATGACTGCTTGTGGTGTAGTACTCTGTCAAGGAAAGCCAGGGGAAATACTAGGCTACTTCCAAATTCCTTCCAGTAACATTACCTCTTGAGCATTTCTCCATGTCTTCAGAAGACTGTAGCCAAGATGAAATCCTGGACTCATTACTCGAAAAGGAAAACGACAAGTTACCTCCAGGTGACGATGAATTCTGTTTGGTCAAGCTGCCTGCCTGTTCCAAAGAAGAAGTAGTGAGTTATTAACAAACAATATTTTACTGTTGTATGCACAAATTCTGACAACCAACTATTGAGGTCCATAATCAACAACAAGGACTGAAGGCATCAACAATACAGAGGGGAAAAAAAGTGTAAGAACTAAACTAGGAGTACAGTCAATGGTCTTGTCAGGATCTTGAACACGACTGCTATGCACAAATAGTGGAAATACTAAAGGAACAATAAAAAAATTGCTGAAAATGAGATTTTGAGGAAGGGCAAAATTCTGCATAAATTGATTTGATATAATTAAAGCACCATATTAGAACAGGACCCAAGTTGGACATTGTGTTCTTTCTCCCTGCTTCCCAAAGGAACTCCAAAAGTAACTTAAATGTAACATGCATGTATTTATTAAAGCTATTTTTCAGTGAAGAAAGCAATATCTACTAGATAGTATTTAAACATTTTACTCAAAATTGTATCACTTTAGCATGGATTTAGCTTGACAGACCTTAATACATGTGTGACCATACACCTCATCTGGGTAAATACTACCCTTTTTCAATGTCTCAGTAACCACTTTCAAACTGAACTAATTTTCAGCAGCATCCACTATCAGATGCTTTAGCAGATGCTGGAAATTGTGTAAGAGCTAATTGACAAGTACAATTAAGTATTTTCAAATGAACAAAATTTCTACCCAATACTATTACCAGTTTATTATGGACGATAAAGCTGATTTCTTCCCTAACGTAACTACAAATAATAGCCATTCAAACATCAATTATTTTTAGAGCTTACTAAACCTTTTATCTTTAAGAATATCTATGTCAGGGACTTGCATAAGTTACATGCTTTGTCCACATCTTGTTTAAAATGCACTTTAAAATGTTTCTTAAGTGCCATTACAAGACCAGGGTGATGGTGACAGAGCACTGTACTAGGCTGCCCAGAGAGGTTGTGGACTCTCCTTATCTGGAGACTTTCAAAACCTACTTGGACATGTTCCTGTGCAACCTGCTTTTGCTTTGGACTAGATGATCTGCAGAGGTCCCTTCCAGCTCCTACCATTCTGTGGCCACTTCACTAATTACAAGAAAAACTGACTAAATTGTTTGTCTCTTCTCTGAAGCATATACTTTAGAAACTTTGTTACCTTCTGCTCACCTTATATCAAAATTCAGGTAGCATTATTTTAAATCTAGTCATAAGAAGCATCATCTACATCTCAGTTGCAGTTTTCTTAGCTGGTCTTTTTAAATTTACAATATAATCTCCAACTTGAGTTGCAGAATAAAATGCACTATCCGTGTGAAGTCATTCAGTATTGTATGAATTTATATAGTCAGTATGCAATAGTAATAAACATCAATAAGCCCACTTATTTATAATCTATGTAGTTTAGCTGTTTTATTCCAACATAAAGCTGTATGAGCTTCGGTTATATATGAATACTCAAATAATAATCCCAGCACCTTTAGAAGTACAAGTAAACTGAATTTAAAGATGACCGATTGTATTGGCATTTTGTGAGCAAATCCCACATTCATCTCTTCAGGAATCTATCCCATATAGCTTCTCCATAACTCATAGACATGAGCAGAGGGAAAGAAGGAAGTAGGCATTTGCCAAGAGATATGCAAGAGAGTTTGTGTAGCTCTAGTTAGCACAGTTTTACTTTTGACCAGGGTGGCTAAACTTTAGAATCCAAGCATTCCACATACGCCTACCTCCCAACAAAAAAAGAGGTGTGAAAACTGACCAGGTCTTTCCAAAAGCAAGTAATATGCAAAGCAAATTTCACTCAATACATTTTTCTCAAAATAACCTAACATTTGGAGTGATATTGACCAGCATGAAGATAGAGCTGGTATAAATTGGCAAACTTCCATTTAGCTTCAGCAGAGTTAAGGTGATTAACTGCAGCTTAACCACTATCCCCTTCTATTTTTCACATGAAAATAAGTAGGGCTTCTTTGCAGTGCAAATCTGGATTAATAAATTAGAAGTGAATTAAAGTCTTTCATGGAAAAGAAGAAATGGTTAGTTTTCTGACAGAGAGCATAGATTTTAGGTATGCTGGCTGGTCACATGGTTTTGAATTTTTTGGTTTTTATTTTCCTTTTTGAGAGCACAGCCGTAGATCTATCACAGGCTTTGCAATGCTCTACTTTTACTCTTGATCTGCTTCTCCCTTTCTATCCCTGCCGTCTTCTGGGAGTAAAGAACTAAATGGCCGCGGGAAGTTTGTCGTTTCCATACAGACGCAGCCTGGAAGAGCAGACTGCTGCAGCCACAGAGGTGGGGGCACCACAGGAAGCCTGCTGAAGGCACAGAGGTTGTATTCAGGCACAGAACCGCCGACTGGACCCATCCAGACCCCACGCACCCCTTCAGCATGGTCCTTGGATTGGTTTGAATAATGCTTCTACCTCAGTCAAAAATATACAAGAGCCATCATGTGTGGTCACTATTTATAATTCCTATATACTCCTCAGGTAAGTGCAGTCAGATTCATTAATGTAAAAGGGGAGAGGTTCTATTAGTTTAAAGATAAATGAAAAAATGCTAAAGGGAAAAAATCTAGCAGAGTGCTCTTTCGGCTAATATACACCAGCATATATCAGACAAATACTGATGTATGTCCTAAAAATTATGAGAATTCTAACTCAATATGCAGTTTTAAAAGTCATCATGAAAATGTAATTTGCTTCATTAAAACAACAAGAAAATATTATAAAATTTAACAGCAGAGAGAAAACTGCTTGGGAGTAAATCAATACATAATATCATTTTCCTCTTGACATTTTAGATCATAACTTAAATCCCACCACAAACTTCCATTATGTTCTTTACTTAATAAACACAAATCAGACTACTTGAATCCCTGACGAAAGCTCATTATTTATAAATCATAACTATTACCTTTCTACCCGAGGCAGAATCACAGAAAGCAGGGACAGAGTCAGCAGTGGATGACACAGGGAAGAAAAGGTTATTGACATCATGGGGAAACATGGAGATTTCGTTCTGACGGTACATTCTGTGGTGACGAAGTTTTGCTACCCATTCATCAAACAGCTCCTGAGACTTCACCTACACAAAATATCAGATTTTTATAACATTCACGTTCAAAATCAGTAGCAAAGAAACTAAGGTATTTTGTGCTCATTAGGAAGCTAGCCTGGCTGACCTTTGTTGGCAAAATACCAACAAATTTTCTTATGATGCCCCTACTAAAATGCATACTGCATGAGCTTAAGCACAACAGAAAATTAATCACGGGATCAAGACAAGCAAAAGAGAAACTTCAGTTGGCATAGATATGAATTCCAATGCAAAACAATACTTAGCAACTTCTAGATGAGGGAAAAAAAAGTCCAATATAAATTAAAAAAAGAAAATTTGCCATTTCTTAATTGCCATTTTTAAGGTTTAGTCAAGGTTTAACTAATCACAAATAGAAATTTTATTTTGGTAACATTTTAAAACGATTTATTCCCCAAGGATAGAGAAAAATACACATTTGACTGTGGAAAATGCTTCTAATAAATAAGTCAAAGAGCAAGTCAACTACTGAAAATAAAAGCACTTGTACAACAAGTGCATACCCTTTGCTGAAAGAAGTGCTGAGTGAAAAGGATGCTGCTAAACATGAAGCATCTTCCAATCTTCTGTTCAGAAGAGGGTTATTGACTCTGGAACAGTACAATGAGGCCTCTCCAGTTATAAAATACTTTCTAGTCTCTGGAGACTAGTTTGCAAGTTACTAGTGTAACTAACACACCTCCTACTAACCAAAAAAAAAAAAAAAAAAAAAAAAAGGTAAAACCTTACATAACTAATGTAAGGTTTTGGGTTTTTGGGGGGAGCAAGGTTATAGTGATCTTGAAAACCTACCTTCAGATGGTATATCTGCTCTTCTGTATCCAAATCTATACACTTTGTTGATTTCTTTACAGACATGACAGAAAGTCCAACATCAATACAGCCGTGAAGCTTCCCTCTCTCTATCTGTAAAAGAGTAAAAAGAATACTATCACTCCAGGTGAACGATAGCTATTACCTGCTGAAACCATAATTTTACTCCCTTCAACCTACTGTTTGGAACGGCTGAAACTATTCCCCAATGCAAACAATAGTGAATCATTGTTATTTTGGATAAAATAGTGTTGTTACCCTATAATGGCCTTAACGAGTTTCAGATCACTTACGTCGGCTTGGCATTTAGAGTACTTCAAAATCCCTCTATCCAAAAAGAAGTATCTCTGTAATGGGAAATGCAGAGAATTAAAATCAAACAACCAAACTAAATGAACACCACCAAAAAAACACCTGAACACAAACCCCCAAACGTCTCTCTTCCTAAAACCGCATTTCTTTGCGGAACACTTTCTCTGCTCTGAAATAATCTTTCTGTCACAAAACCTCACCAAGCAAGTCTCACTGACATGGCATCAGGCTTTCAGATACACATTCCATTCCTACCTTATGCCAGCCCTTCAGAGGCCATTTCCTTTTTTTCAGCAAGCAGCCCTCCTGCTTCTGTGGCTCCTGGGTACAATTCATTGCTCCCCGGAGTCCTTCCACAATTTCCCAGCTGTCCTGCTTAAACAGAAAATCCAAATGTAGATCTTATTTCTTCCAAAGAACAGAATTGTTAAGAGAGATTCAAGAGGAAAAAAATCAACAAATTTAAAAAAAAAAGACAACCAAATTATACTGAAAGCTAAATTCAGATCTGTCTTTTTATTTTTTTATGTATCTTCCAAGAGACAAGATGCCTTTTTATTTTCATAGAAACAATGCAAATTAAAGAAAAAACTATTTTTATGATACCTTGCTTCACTGAACATGTGCTTACCAGAATTTTATGTATATTTTTCTGTACATGCATACACAGTGTATAACCACCATAGCCTAGTCACAATTTAGCATCAAAAAAAATCTTCTGTCATTCCAGACAGAAGCAGTCTATGCTAAAAAGATTACGTTTTGTAGGGTATGAAGCAGAAATAAAAGGCACCGAAAATTACAACCTTTTCTATAAAATTCTTTCACCCATATTTATTAATCCAGGGGGTTGTGTTTGGTGTGAATTGCAGTCTCCCTAAAGTAAAAACAATAACATTAAATGACAATAAATGAAAAAGCCAGGAAGTCACTTAAGCACCATAAGGAAGATGACATAAAAGGAGAGTACAAGTAAAAACCACCTTTTATCAGATACACCCCTAATTAAAAGAAGTTCTCTTTTTTTTTTTTTGCCATCAGGAACTCCTAAAGGAAAGACCCCGGAGCAACATAACAAAGAAGAGAATAAATCCCATAGTATCTTTACAGTTCTTATGGAATGACTGCAAATGAGAAAGTAACACAAGTTTCAAGACTTATGATCAGAGGGTTCATGAATTATTTATTGCAAGCAACCAGAGGATTTGACAGATTAGAGTTATGAAGGACTGACAGGAAATGACAAGTGCTGGTACCATCCCCATGTAATTGAAGAAGAATACTTTAACATATAGAATTTATTAGAATGACAAAAAGGGACCAGTATGAAACACTTTGAGGAAGAGAACTATATCAAATAGGTAAGTACTCGTGGTCCTCCCTGTAAGACACATGTAGGGAAGTATTCCTAAAAAGCACTTGACTGACTCAAAACTTAAAAACAAAAATGAAAGAAAAATCAGCAATTGATAGTTGTGCTCATTTATCCATCTCCACAATCCTTAAAACTCACTCCTAGAAACCCAGGGGAAAAAAAAAAAAAAGTTACTTCAGTTAATATGGTCATTATTGAGTACGAGGCACAACAGCAGAATATCTTAGGAAAGACATTCATTAAAGAGCTTAAGCAATGTGACCTCTTACTCCACCACACCACTGACAGCACTCCACCTTTTCATGGTTATTTGTCTTGTGCTGCACTTTATGGAAGAAACTGGAAAGCTGCTCTCCTTCCCTGGCTTGAGTTCACTCTGCCAGCACTCACAACACCACAGGCTGCAGCCAGTAGAAATGAGGCTGAGCAGCCCCCATCATTCAACATGCTACAGACCACACAGTGATGTTCTGCTACCCAAAGGTAAGCCAAAACTTCAGTTGTCCTAGCCAAAATTGTTACCGTGGCACACATTTTGTGCCCCTGCAGGTGTGAACTTTGTCCTTGTCATTTTTGTATTAAATAGCTTATCTACTCCCTCCAATTTGAGGGGTATTTTAACCACCACCTAGATAACTTTATTTCTAACCAACAATCATGAAATCAAATTTTTGCTATTGAAAACCAGAAGTTACACATTCCATATTCTTTATTTTTACTACTTTGAGAATCACTTAAAGTTCTCAATAATCATGAACCCTTTCTAGCTTGGGAATAAATTACTATGATACCAGATCAGGGAACAGAGAAGTTACTCATGGATGTCATGAGTTAGTGGGCTGAAGGAAGAGTGGCAGGTCTCCTGGGCTGTCTTCAGCCTAACACCAGCCAGAGCAGCACACACTCTGCTGCTGGAGACTCATGGCACTGGTCCTTCACAGGGTGAGCTGGCAGAGGATGAAGCAGAGAGGCAGCCTGTGCCCCTACAAGGGCAGTTAGCTAGAGCTCCCTAGCTACAGTCTGACAGCTATTCAAGTGCAAAGGCAGCTCTGAGCCTCCACAATTAAGGGCCTTTTCCTTGCCCTACTTTTTTTTTGGACAGAACATTCCAGTCTACAACTTTGACTTTTGAGCCATAAAGAAATTATGTTCCACCAGCTCTTTTGCCATAATTGTAAATATTAGGCCACTAAACGCTTTCTGTAGTGCTCTTGGAATTTTTTCCTATTAAAGCATATTTATTAACCCTTATACAATCACAAGGATTGGGACTATTATGATGACAGAGAACAGTCTCTTTAATTATAATCAAATATAGTGTAATGCTACAATTTACAAGTAACAGCTGAACTTACTGCTGCTTAAACATCCATGTGTGGATAAAACCTCATCTCCTCAGAAAATATCTACCAAATGAACCAATATAAAAAAGTAATCTTGACATTAGCTGATTTCAGACTGGGGACTTGGACAAACGTAAACATTTTAAAAAGCGAGAATCTTGACAGAACTAGTGAGAGATGATTTTACTTAAGGAGCATCTGTGAGATTAAGAAAAATGTTGTGATTATACATTTTATTCTTTCTTTTCAAAATTAGTCAGGAAAGATTAAAAGATATTTTGTCCGATTACGAAGCAAGATATTTCCCTTACCTTTGCTGAAATATATTAAACTGCAGTACCTAAACACAACATTTTCCACTGAGAATTAATCTGACAGCAGTCAGGACTAGTAAACAGTAGGTATTCTTCAGTATTCAAGAATTACACCTAATGAACAAACTTTATTGAATTCTGGCTCAAGTTCTCACAGACTTTATTTAAGCTTACACACAGTATACGGTTGATAAAGTGGTCTGGTTGCAGGAGAGAAGCAGAACTTTGAGCACTGTCAAGAAATACACAAGAATTCAGATTCATCGTTCTGTAAGGTTAAGCTTAGAAAGAGAGGGACGCCTGAACCTCAGTTCAGTAGACAGACCCATGCTACATTGGGCATGTGAGGTGAAGAGAAAGGAAGAAGCTGAAAAAGAACTCCACCAGTTCCACCCACCTAGAACATACACAGTGTCAATAGCTTCAGTCAAACTTTTAAATGCAGAGCACATCCTGGCCTGCCTCACAACTCCAGTTTTGTCTGTGCCTCTCCTGCAGTCCACAAACAAGGCATCTCCCATGTTCCTGAAGAAGAGCCACATTTCTCAGTTTTTCAGGTCAGTGAGGTGGCCAAAAATGTGCCCTCACAATTAAAAAGTTTAAAACTGGGAAGAACAGCTGAATCCCATCAAGTCGGCCCAATGGCCTGCTCAGTCTCAAGTGGTGAAGGCAAGTTTCCTAACCACATTTCTGCCCTGGGAACCTCACACTTCAGCTGCAAACTTTACATAGAGGTAGCTTAACTGAATTTTGAAACTGATCCTTTTAGAAGCACAAGACTACCTATTTGACTAAGTTACACAAGGAGAGGCAAGGGATAGCTCAGAGAATTATTTTTTTGGGGACCTGCTGGATACATGCAAGGTGCAAGGCTGCAGTAACAGCATCAAGTCCTCTTCCACATACACCTGTCCAGAAGAGTCCAAACTTTCCCAGCTGAACCATGAACCTCCCACATTTTTCAAAACACTGCTGCTGTGACTGCTTTTAGATCCGTTTGCTCTTTTTTTGCTTTTTCTTTTTTCTTGTCAGTTTGATCTGACACCTCATTTGATGAGGAAAAAGCGTCAGTTGGCTATTGCTGGGAGCAGCTGCAGAAGTGAAAGAAAACTGCTTACTCTAAAAATGAAGGCAAACGAATCAGGTTGGTCAGTTATCAACTGTTCTGTTCATCTGTCTGAAATAGCAGAGGAGCAAATTGGATGTACAGGATTTCCTGAAAGCTACAGGAAGCATTCAGATTATGGTCCATTTCGCTGATTCTTATCCCACAACAGGAAACAGAAAGAGATACCCCAAACTCCAGTGCTAAATTAAAAAAAAAAACAACCACCACCACAAAACCCCACCCAAATAACCACCAAAGCTCCCAGCTGAATGACATTAACAGTTCTAGTATAAGCCTGATATCCAGATTAATAGTGTCTTGCGGTTATGACACTATAAAAGATTGTGTCATTATAGGGCAATATCTGCACAAAACGATCAACACTGTTTGCTGCCCAGGCAGAAATTTCACTCAAGGCTGAGGGAGGGACATACACTTTATTCTTCTCAGGTCCAGAGGTGCTCATTTCAGATCAGTGCTGGAAATTCACCCTGTAGCTGCTACTTGGCTCACACCTGCTCAGTGGCTGCAAAGAAAAGGCATTTCTTTGGTTTTCAGAGATAAGTATGTCATTAGGTTGACTGTAGTAATTTTCTTTAATATAAGCCTCTATTTCCTGCAATATTCTGCACCATACAGCTCCTCAAGGTGAATTATTTCAGGAAAAAGAATGAGGTAATGAGTTTGAACATCTCTCAGACCGATGCTTGCACTTGCAGTTCCCTGAATGAAACAGATGACAGTGTCAGACTTTCTCTCAGTGTAAAATGCAGTCAATTGTACCAAATACTTTAAAGTGCCAAAAATAGAAACCCGCTTTGTGAAGGATAAGGGTTGGCATCAGCTGCAACTAAAGCATTTGTTACAGTTCATAAAATTGGCAGAAATGATTTAATTTTCTTTTTTAGAGCGTGAGGTTTTAAGCAGCTCTTCTGACATGAAGCTTTTCCCTGCTGAATCTATGTTAAAAGTTAGTTAATATATTTAAACTGAAAAGTAACTACCACAATATATCTTCTTTTGATCACAGGTCAATTTAAATTTAAAGATGATCAACACCACCTTTCCTTCCTCACCAAACACAATTTGAGCTGTGACTTTGTGGAAGAGGAAGGCAAAGGGAAACAGGTGGGATCTGGCAGTAACCTCCAACCTGCTATTGGGCTTCAAGGCGAAGGTGAACTTAGTGGAACAGGAATAACTGTTCACATCTTCAGTTCACACTGCAAATGTGTTGCATCTGGCAGAAAAAGGTCACCATGTTCAGCAAAGGCAGAAGTAGGCCTCTCCAAGTCCTGCAGCTTTGCTTTAGTCAACTCTTCTTTGGCACAGTGGTCCATCTTCTGCAGCACATGACTACTTATGCTCTGCACTGCTAACACATGTTGCTGTGTGGGCAGCAATGGCCAAATTTTAGCAGGCACAGCAGCCTGGTACTAGGAGGGTTCCATATGCCAGTCTCAGGTAGCTGCTTCTTTTTTGCTGCTAGTGTGTACCTGCAAGAGTGCCTGTGCCTAGGAAACCAGACAGGCTCAAAACTCTGATCCCACTGTTTTGGGGGGGAAATACTACTTAATCAGATTAAAAGAACTGCTGTGTCAGATCAGCAGCACAGAGAAAAGCACCTGTCAAGCAGTTCTGTTGCTAACCTGCAAGCAACAAACCTAGCTCTGAAGGTCCCTGAGAGAGGAGCAAGTGTTTGAAGGAGGAATAAGAAGCCCTCCATGGAGCTAGAAGACAAAGGAAATATGAAAATCATAACACTTCACTCCTGAATCTGCAAAGCATATGGCAAAATAATTTTTTTATTAATAGTGTCATGAAAGTTTAAAAGTATCAGTAACAGTGTTACACTGTACTCTTCTACCAGGGCTTGGGCAGGGAGGGGGGGGAAATTACAGACAAAATCTGTGGTACTTTTCAGATGAGGGGATTTTTAACAGACTTACAGAACTTCAGATTGTTGCTCTTTTCTTAACAGAACGCCTAAAGTGATGCCATTTAAATTAACATGCAGATGAAAAAGGCAAATTAACTCTCATATGGTGGCATTGCTCATCTCCAGTCTTTGAGCCCTGAGTAGGTGGCTATTAGTAAGGACAGGCTCCAAAGCTCCAGTTTACCAGTACAAGAGCGAGTGAGAAAAGAAGCAACTCATGATATACACAAAACTGCTTGATCAAGAAATCCTTTGTAGGAAGGCAGGAGCAAAGGGACAGGATGCAAGAAAGATCTCCCAACATTCTCACTCCCCAAACCAACAATTTTGATCTTATAATACATACCATACTATATGATTTACACCACTAAAGAGAAGGTCTATCTAGCAAGATAAAAATCTTTATAATCTGCAAGACCAGAGCCTTTTGGGGAACAGGAAGAGGAGAGCTGTTCCTCATCCAAAGTACTGCTGTGTCCAGACCAGCAACTCATGCAGAGTACTGCGTCTGTTAGACCTAAAAGTCCATCTTCTCACATGCAGTGCAGAAGAGTATATCTAACAAAACATGCACTGAAACTTGCTATCATCACAAACTATAATTAACAAGTAGAATTTAAAAAGGGAAAATTACCCACAGATGTTATTTTTAGGTAAATACCCAGAGTTCATGTTTAAGTCTTTGTTTTCCCCAGCAAAACTGTTTGTTCTATAAACAGCAACACAGTTTCAATGTGAAAAAAACAGTTATGTGAAAACCACCAAAAACATCAGGGAATTAAGGAAGGAACAGCAATACACAGCCCTGCATACAACCACTGATATTGCTAAAGAAACCCTAATTTAGAATTAATTTTTTTTTTCTTTCTGAATTTCACTATTTTAAAGGAAGACCTCTAGAGCACTTCAGCAGATGCAAACAAAGCTAAGAAGCCACTGCATTTGGTAAAGAAGGGATTGGAGAAAGCAGTTAAGTATTTCTTACAAATCTTAGAAATCCATATTTAAAAATATCGGAAAGACCAGTGGAAGCTTAAAAAGCACATTTAATTATAGAAAAACATGTTTGTAAATTGTCAAACTACACAGAAAAAGCAAGCAAGCAGAGCTTTTAGCCCTGCTCAGTGATCATATCCCAGCATATAACAAGGCACACAAACTCAACTTCCATGGGCTTGCCTCTATCATTACCACTCCCTAAAAATGTGGACAATCAGTCAAACCCATGTAGGTTCCCAAGTGCAAAAGTACACTGTTACTTACTTGATTTTGCAATGACTGACCATGAAAAGATTAGTACTGAAACACTGATCAAAATGGAGATAATTATCATAGTGACCCATACAAAGAAATATCAAAATATCAACTCTATCACCCTTCAAGATATGTTGGGAAGCAGCATATTTTATGCCTTCATTTATCTTGACCTGATAAGTGTATGAGGCAATTTACCACCTCCACAAATATAGTGACAAACAAAACACCGTGGTGCATCTCTCACCTTGGTCAGGTGCACCTTGCATTTTTTGTACAGGGATCAATGACTAAAAAACTGGGGATTGACAAGATGATGTTAAATCTTAATGAATTACTCCTTTTCTCCAAAGAAAGCAGGTGAGAACAAAATGGCTAAGAAAAGGGGTCTAATAATAATAATATCAAAAGCCTGAGCTAGCCAAAAGATTTGATCACATTAAATAGCAGTGTAAACAAGGCTCTTGCAGAAACTGCTTCTGCCTAAGTATGGTTGCTTATACTGGCTGTGTAACACACCAATGGATTTAGTCATGCTCATGTAAAAATTATTATTTAAGCACTGCATGATACCACTTGATAGACATGAACTCTTGAAACAGGCAATACCTAATGTTTTAAACCACACTTTTCAAAGGTAATCTCATACTGAAGATATAAAAAAAAAAAAGTCTCAGGAAAACAAAAAAGGTGTCCTGGAGGCAAGGATTTCTTTGCTCAGTATACTGGAAATACACAGCATTTCTTACAAGCACGGCACTTTAAAACACAAATGGTTCAGAGATTCATCTGTCTCGCCAGTTGTATCTACGGGGCCAGAAATACCATAAAGCAGGTGCTATTTCAAAACACAGCTGAGGTCTCCAAAGCCTTTGGGGGATTGAGATGCTCAACTCCAATTAAAATTTCAACCTGAGGCAGCTTCAAGAGCTCTACTAAGCCAGAATTCGTAGAAATAAAAGTTTATGTTGAACATACTGCTCATGATGTTGCCAGCATGGATTGAGCATATTTAAGCTTAACTGTCAGTGTGGCTATAGGTTAATGTTTCTTGTCCACAAACAAAAGCTGTCTTCATCAGTCTCACTTGTCTACGAGTCTTTGCACCTGACAAGTCTAAAACCATAAGGTTTAAAGAACAGCATCACCTCTGCAGAAAACAAAGCATCTTCTGCATTAGGCATCCAGATGCATCATGTTACACAAATACTTATTTTTCTAACTACAGTTCTACAGCAACCACCAGCACACACGGGCATTCACAAGCATGTTTTCATTGTCATAGAGGCTCTGTGTCAGGTTTCAGAAAAATGCACTGTCTTTCACACATGCACACACACCTCTTCCTGGAAACTTGTAATAAGCAGAGCAGTTACACAATATTCTAGCAGAGAAGTGGTACCTTACAGGGAGAGGTTTCAGTATCAAAACACTAAGAGCAAGCTGCTACAGCAGCAGTATTTCACTACATACAATACATACAACATGATAGAAATTCCAATTCACTCTTAGCATTCCAATTTTACAAGAACTTGCTATTAGGTAATGTGTGTTTACTGCATTTGACTCAAACCAAGATGCTGTTACCAACAACAACAAAAAAAAGAGCATAAGGAAAACAAAGAATTGATGAAATAAAAAAAGCAAGCAGCAGGAAAACAGTTTAAGAGATTCATTGCTACTCCAGAGTAAAAGTAACAGCCAATCTTAGTAATGTTTTCAGTTGGCATTACCTGTCGGCTTCCCTGCTTGGAGGAGCAGCTGCTAGTACTTCTTGAAGGAGACAACATTTTCTGGGATACACCAAAGCTTTTTTCTTCACTCATGATCCAATACCATTTGTTTCACATAAGTTCAATTATAATGCCATTAAAAAGTAATGTAGAAAATGTGTTGGAAGACTCCCGAAAGAAGCGCAGAACCCATTTTTTACCCAAATGCAGTCCAGAGGCATGATCTGCATCCTACGGAAATTCCTAAAAGGGAAATGAAAAACAAAAAGCCAAGTTATCACATGATGTCTCTTACCAACATCCTGTAACATGCATCATAATAAAACCTTTGGTAACACAAGCTGACTGCATAACTGTACATTATTAGAAATCAATTCAACAATCACTTTAAGATCATTTTTCAAGTCTCAAACAGGAATATGAATTTTAAACACATGCTTTAATTGTCACTACTTATTCAGAGGAGAAAGTACAGCATCAAGTTACTTTTTAAAGATTCAAATTCATCTAAAAAGTAAAGACACACAGAAGTTATAATAAAGATCTATATTAAATGGACCAAACTAGAGAGGAAAGCATTTAATAAAATGTTTTACAAAAAGGAAGGTGAGTAACCAAAAAAGCCCTCTTTTTCCCAGTTCCTTGTTAATTTAAACAAGGATGGCTTCAGGTTGTAAGAAAACAACACCAAAAATCTCTCTAAAAGAGCAATATATAAAAGTAGCAAGCATGCAAAACTCATCTGCGTAGAGCTTTGCATGACCACTCTTACCTGGAATCAGAAAGTTGTAACTATTGTCACACCAGTTGTCTCTGTTGGTGGCTGGAAGAATAATTAACAGTCTGTTTAATAACAGTGCTGTTTGCAGCATATGCAAATAAAAGCCATGACAGAAACTCCCAGTAACAGATTTCCAGTGTGTGCAAGAGTTGTCATGGTAACTGCTTTTTAAAAAAAAAAAATAAAACAGAAGACATAACAAAAGGATGATTCTTTCCAAAACTTGGGGTGGTGGAGGCGCTTTATACATTGTATATGACTTCAGAGTTTATTGTTTTAGGCAAGGAATTTGCCCATTAGGAAGAGTGCAAGAACCACCACTGAGGAAGGCAACGAAGTTTCTACGAAAAGAAAATGATTGCCAAAGCAGGGAGGCACTACTTTATAATGCCCTCACACTTGCACTGTCAGAACAGTCCTGAACTGGAAACACTGATTATTGAAGTTCATTTTTTCTTGAAATGGCTAAAAAAACCTGTTGTGAGAGAAGCTGCATTTTCAGATCCCTAGGTAAAACACTTTGTGCATTTTAAGAATTTAAAAAAAAAAAAAAACAAACACACACAAAAAAAAAAAACAACAAAAAAACACCACACCACAAAAACACAACCAAACACACACACAACACAGACAAGACCTTATTGTGGCCTTCCAGTATCTTAGGTGGGCCTACAAGAAAGCTGGGGAGGAACTTTTTAGGATATCGAGTAACGACAGGACTAGGGGGAATGGGGCAAAGCTGGAAGTGGGCAGATTCAGGCTGGACATGAGGAAGAAGTTCTTCACCATGAGAGTGGTGAGACCCTGGAATGGGTTGCCCAGGGTGGTGGTTGAGGCCCCATCCCTGGGGGTCTTTAAGGCCAGGCTAGATAAGGCTCTAGACAGCCTGATCTAGTGGGAGGTGTCCCTGCTCATGGCAGAGGGGTTGGAACTGGGTGATCCTTGTGGTCCCTTCCAACCCTGACAGATTCTGATCTGTTTTAGCAGAGGACTTTAGAGCCCTAATGGCTCAATGGTTGGACTTGATGATTTTGAAGGTCCCTTTCAACCTAAAGGATTCTATGATAAAACAAAACCCTCAAAAAGCCCCAGATAAAACCAGGTATCATTTTTTTTTAAGATAAAGATGACACCATGCAGCAAAAAAACCCTCACTCTGTACTGCCACGGACAGCTGCTAGAGCAGCTAGAGCTAGTCCAGACAAGTCCCACCTTGGTGCAGATGTTGAGCCATTTTTAACTGATTGACTGTGAGGGTCCACTTCTACTGCACTGCACTACCTGCTAACAGTGACATCATCTAGTCACAGACTTAGGCCACCTAAGTACTTAAGATCTCCTGAGGCAATGTCATTTGTCATTTCAGAATCAAAGAGATAGAGAGATGGGCATGCCTCCAGAATTCAAGGGAGCTGAAGTTGACTCAGCCACATAACCAGAGGTGCTTAAACTAGGGGCAGGAAATACGTGGGGTAAATCTGATAGAGCGTGCTTGAAACATCTTGTCAGTCTGCTTTCAAAATTATGCTTCTGAATTTTCCTTTATTCTTTCAAATTAATTTACTGCATAGGCTGAAGAAAAGGCTTTTGTTACTAGCCCTAAAGAAGGCAGGAGTGAAGTATGCCCTCTCTCCAAAGTGTTTTAGTAGTATTTATTGGTGTTTCCCAGTAATTGAACTTATTACCTTGAGACTTCCAGATGTGAACATGAAAGTGTATATGAATAATGAACATGGCACAAACTCATCTGTGAAAAGTGCTGTATGCTCCAGTAACTACTTCATCCTCCTTTTTTCTTCCTGAACTTGAAATTTTAAAAAGAAAACTGTGGTTGCCCTTCAAAAATTACTCACTTATTCTTCCAGCAAGGTGTAAAAACACTGGTCCTGCGCCCTGAACTGACTCACATATTCTGGCTATCAGCAGCAGTTACTGATCTTCTCTAGGGCAACTGGTATTTTACCTGGGGAAATTAAGGCTACTATATACGAGAGTAATTACACATTTAAAACGGGCATAAAAATCAATATTATGCTAACTAAGCTAAGATTGCAGCTAAAATTGGTGTTTTGAGGTCATTATGATCCAATTGCTTCAGGTTCAATACATTTTCCTCCTCCTCATGTCACAGGACAGCCTTGGAACTGTGTATATTCCCATCTTTATTCTAGAGCACACAGTACCACTTAGTTTGGTCTACTCCAAAAAAACAAGTCAAAGATGTTAGGCTGAGGGAAACAAATTTAGGACAGGAGTTTTCACAAATGATAGTGAAGAATTAAGCAAATATTTAGCAAGTTAACAGCAGCAAAAGTAGGCCAAGAGTACTTTCACAAATCACCTGGCCGGGTGGATTTTAAAGAATCAAGAATATATGAGTATCAAATATTATTTATAGCTACTACATGCTAAACCCATAAAGAGCATTTATCTCTACTTACAATCTGTTACTAAGAGCCTTATTGTTCTACATCAGTTAAAGCTAATATAAACATATGATATGTGCAACTGGAAAATCTATTTTTTTAAAAAAAGTATCATCATGAGTTATACTCAAACCTTTAAAACTGCTTGGGTTCAAAGCAGTCTCTCAGTATCACAATTCATTTCAAGCAACTCTCAAAGCAATAAGTTTTTCCAGATGTCTCGAAAGAAGAAAGGCAGAAAATTAGAAAAAAAAAAATTGACAACTGCAGTAAAAAAAAATAAAAAAAAATAAAAAACCCCCCAACATTATGCAATTCTTTTTTGTGCCTCTGCAAGAAAAATAAAGCCTTAACAGCTGCTTCAGCAGTGAAAGAACACTGTAAAGAGATGTTGAGCAGCAAAACTGGAAGCATACATCTCTGTAACTGTAGTCAATTAAGGTTTCCTGGATAGAACAATAGGAACAACAGAAAGTCTGATGAGAGTTACGTGGACAGAGCAAGTAGAAGACCGAGCAGTCCAAATGAGTTGCAAGAAACACTGAGTGACTTTTACAGAACTGGAAAACACCCCATGCTGAAATCTTTACTCTGTAGTTAGTAAATTACATTCTCTCGTGTCTTCTCAAAGTATTGCTTTCATGGCTTTCTCTGTTATACTTAAAATTGTCAGCCTTAATTTATCCCAGTGTTTCATCTGGCTCAAAAGAGGAAAGAATTATTTATAGACTACTAATACACCACATACACCTATCGGAAATGTCTTTTCAAGGCAGGTATATTTGCCGTTCCTGAAAAACCATAAGACTCATACTATGGAAGAACAAAGCACACAAATACTGTCCTGTTACTTGCTGCTCTCTTTACAGAAGAAAACTTTCAGAAATAAACATAAAATAGTTTAAAACAACTAAGTTATTAAAACTATATTTGAAAGCAAAAGTTCAAACAGCCTAGGAACAATAAATTGTGCAATAACAGGAAGTATCTCAAAACTGCCTTCCATCAGATAGGTCCTGTCTTGAGACGTTGTCCAAATGACCACCTCTGTTGAGCAGATGCTTTCATTTGCCACAGACAGAGACTACTCTCTGAAGTAGCCCATGATGCAAAGAAGCAGTTAGTTATTTCTAGCTCACCTCCTTGAAGAGTCTATTGCCATTTCAGTGACCCAAAAGATGAAAATATAGTTTAAATAAAACTCACAAAACTCACCTAAGTATCTAATCAAGAGAGACACAGAATAGTAAAGGGAAAAAGCTTGACGAATTACAAATGTTGTACATTTAACACCAGATTATTTTTCACGTATAATGCTCATCACTTGATGAAAGAAAATCCTGTATGTTCCAAAGCAAGAACCTCCCTGGATCCCCATTCAAACAAACAAACAAAAAAAAATGGTAAAAAGAAAAAAAACCCACACACACACACACAAAAACACATCACCACACACACACACACAAAACATCCAAACCAACAACACCACCCCCCCCACCAAAAACAAAACAGGAGCAATCCAGTAGAATACATCAAGAAAGACATCAAAGAAGAACATGCTTCAATGTCAAGTCTAGTCAAAGCTAGGATCTCCTGTTTCATTAACCCTTGGGATGAATAATTCAATCCTTATGTTAGAAAAATCTTATACAAATTTAGAAATAGGTCAATTGGCATTCTAAAGTATACCTAAATATATATATATACACACGCCACGTTTCCCTCACATCCACCATAGAAACTGACTATAATACTACCTGTGATACGATTCATTTTAAATGCGCAGTGCTGACTATTTCCACCCACCAGGAGATCTGCAATAGATTACACTTGGATTTAGATACTCAGCAAGTTTTTATACAAGATAAATGTTAAAAATCTCGGTGATTAGCACTACAGAAAATGCCTGCACTAATGGCTGTATTTTTATGGTAATTAGCTGCCAAACCACCTTTTCCACTCAACATTTAATTGCTGAAGAGTTAATAATTCTCCTCCAACCCTCCCCCATCTTGGAAAGAGCCTTGCTGAGTGGACAGCCTGGCAGCTCAGGGCTCTCTTGAACAAGCTGCTGGACCACTCATGGGGTCCCATGTGCCCCCTTCCAGCTCTTAGTATGACCTACTCAACTGAGAAGCCAGAAGGCAGGGGACTACTGGAACTGTTTGTCACCCAGTAACAGAGGGGTCCACAATCTCCCTATCAAGAGGATGGAGCAAAAAGTAACAGCTAGTGAGCCGTGATCAAATCCTACGCTGGGAGCACATACACTGTGTGCAATAGTGCTAATAAAGTTGACAGCCCTCCCTGCAATCAAATAGTAAAGCAGCAGTGGGTCTGTTTGCACTGGAAGTGCTAATCATCTGGAGAAGTCCTTACAAGTGAAAAAACAAAGGATGATCAGGCAACAGAAAAGAGAGAAAAGTTTATTATAATTCTCAGTAAGGGAAGTAACAGGCACATGAGTTTCATTTTACAGCCTATACGACAAACTTTGGAAAGGTCCATCTGTTATCGATAACATCCCAGAGTTGGCATAAGTGGAAATGTTACCATCAGAGCTCTGGCACGAGCTTGGCTGCCTTTAATTTTTCTGCTGCTACTATTTAAAGCTTTGCTTTGTTCACTAAAACAAAGACTCCACTATGCCCCAAGGCTTATTTCTTCTTAGCACTAGTTATTGCTAAAATGTTGCTGAAACACACATTGTTTGTTTTCCTAGATTAAGTTTTGATAGGCACGATGTTATTTCTGGAAGTATCTGTCAGTCTGCCAGCATGTAGTAATCCAGGTTCTTAAGACAGCACTGCCTGCACATCAAGAAAAAGACATCACTTTCCTGTCAAATCATTGAAGGCATCCATGTAACTATGAATCAGATGGTCTCTTTTTGACCGGCTAAACTGCATAATGCTGCGAGATGCATAAATCCATCAAGGCTGACATCAAATAATATCCTGTATTTAACTAGCTGACATAGTTGGTTTAACTATGGCAAAAGAAACCCAAAACCAATCACCTGTGGTTTCAGGTAGAACAGCAAATAGGACTACTGGGAGAGATTTGGTGGCCCAAGAATGATCCTGACCAAAGCCTGAAGAAAAAGATCATGGGTTATGTATGAACAGTAAACATAAGACAGAGATCCTTTATCTCATGCAGGAAAGCTAGACATGTTCATTAAAAAGTGTCAGGATTCAACAAGCCTGCTTTTGTGCTCTTTGATGTGGTGTTTTGATTTTCATGTTTTGGCATCATGTACTTCCTAAAATAAAAGAAAAAAAAGCACAACAAAAAAAAACTAAAGTCCTCCTCACAGACACTTGTTTTTCCACAAAACAGTGGAATTGTCATGTATATCTTGTGTACATCACTTTTTTTTTCTAAAAGAAAAATAGTTAAAGGAAATAACACTTCCCTTTGAGAATGTTCAGTACTTCTCCTTTACAAATGGGATTATTACCTCAAAATTTAAATCTCATTACTTTAATGACTGCAGTAACAAGATTTGGTTCATCCGAGGACACAGAGAAATTAATTTACGCACTTTGTAAAGTGTAATGACCACGAGTTATGAAAATGTAACACTTCTTCTCGGTCACCTTAGCACATCTTTAGAGGCTTCTGCATCCTAAGTCCATTCCAGTACAGCTTTTTCAGTGTACTTTACAATTAGTTGTAAAATTATGCAGATTATTTCTTTACAGAAGATACTTCATATTAAGGTAGCTTGAAACTCAAAGGCAGCATGTAGCATTTGAACAAGGGCAGGTAGTTGGTAGCACATCAGTAGTAACTCCAGCATCATATTAGGCAAGGGGCCACTAACTTCCCAACACTGTGTTTCTGAAAACACAATTTGTGAATAAACCTTGAGACTTTACAGATGTGTTATAGGAAACAATTAACACGTATATACTGAGGGCAATTAGCATAACAAAGTATTTTTGTTATTAATGCCAAAAGATAAATTTTTAACTCCAAACTTTTAATTTTAAAAAAGCAGCAAATATAAGGAAAGTATACACAGAAATATATTTATTTTAAATAAATACGAAAAATGTTAAGGCTTGGGCTGGAGCTCTTCAGGGACAGACAGGATGACACCTGCAACTGTTCTTTTGCTTGAAAAAACATATCACATACATGTATGCAGGTGACAAGAACTGAGAAGTGACTGAGGACGGAGTGAACAATGCTCTTGGAAAATTCTACCACACATGTTGGTCTAAAATCCATTCATATTTATGAGTGTAATGAACACATTGACAACACAAGCCAGGAAAGAGGTTCCACGGATCGGGTTTTCTGCAACATTATCCTCATGGCATAAGATAAAGATGAACTGAAAAAGATCTAGAAGCAGAGAGATGCAAGATATGAGAAACCAGCTTATAAAGCCAAGTGATTATGTGCAATGTTTTGCCTAAGTAATATGAAATGGGAAAGTATCAATCACAATAGCTGGGTCAGCCAAAGAAGATGTAGACTAGAGATGAGGGCCTCTGACTAGGTTAACAGGTTAGCTCTTTAACAGGAAAGAGACCATAAAAGGGATCTTCTCCTCACCTCAAATGATAGAAACTCAAGTTCTGAAATGCTGGAGAAGGAGCCAAATCCAGCTAGGATTATCTTAGAGGCTCTACTCACAGAGAGCTGGTAAGAGAATTTTGAACTTTTGGCCTAGCAAAATTAATAAAGTGAGCACAAATCAGCAGAAGCAGCAACTGTGCTTGGGAAGAATAGAAGATCTATTTCAGAACAAGTTCTTTCATGATAGATCTTGCCTTGCTGCTGCTTAGCTACAGCAGAACAAAATCTAAAAGCAAGCTAGGAGATGAGGCAAAACACAAAGGAAAGCTCCAATTAAGACTGTTACAGACAGACCAGAACAAGGAAGATCTATAGAGTGTTAATGAACTGTTTGTTTATACAAGTCTACTACAGTATGACATTCCAGTATAAAAACATGGCCTGCCTCCAACTGTGGCACTCAGAGTTAATACAAAGCTCCTGAGAACTTGCAGAAATCTCCATAGCAGCTCATTGCCTGCACTGACAGGTTAGAGGTCAAATTCATATTCACTTTTAAAACTTCCAAGGCAGTTAAAGAAATTCTTGCTCCCAAGCAAATTGTTACTATACATTTTCTGGAAATCAGAAAAACAAAGCATAAAAAAATCCTGAAAATATCACAGGAGCCCCCACAAATCCACTTCAGTGGACAGCCATTTGTCACAGGCAACTGGTAGTTCACATACTTTGCTTTGGCCAAAAGGCAGGGATGGGCATCACCAGCTTATGTGCAAGAAAGTGAAGTCGTCATTACTTTCAACAGACCCAGACAGGTCTGAAAAAGATAGTCCTAATCCTAATCCTACGTTCAGATTCAGGTTAGTGCAAGCTACCAGCCATTTGAATTTAATTAAAACTAAAAGGAATTCTGCATGCTTTAAAAAAATAGTTCAGCTACAATGTCATTCTCAAGCATTTTTAGATGTTTAAAAGATGGAAGGTTTTAATTAGGATGCCTCAGCAAAATGGAAGAAAGAATAATTTAAGAAGAACTTGATGTATCGATCCCAGTGAAATGGTGCTATAATTTGTATTTGTTGCTTCTAGTGAGTACATTTATTCTTTACTTCAGTTCCAATTACTATAAACAGGCTATAGAGAGAGCAGACAACAACAGGAGGAGTTTCATAATACGTGCAGTCTAGCGTCTTGTTTGCTTCATAGCATTTTTGAGGTTGGTAATACTTGAACTGCAACCTGGATTTTAATTATAGGCTATAAAAGCAACAATAAACAGAAGTGTTTACAAGTCATACAGACTCCCCTTAAACTGGTTAATATTAGAAGAATGCCACCATTCTTGGTCTCTGCCTATCTCTCTACTCTCTTCCTTCCAACCTCTCATCATTTTTGTGTTTGTTTCTAAAATGCTGGCATATGGTACAGGCTTTTCTAGACTACCAGGACTTACAAAAATAAATGAAACCTGTGGTTAATTATGAGCAGTGCAGCATAAACTGCATCCTGACATACTTAAAATGCTTGCCATAACTTTTCATATAATGCACTTGGTGAATTTCTGAAAAGGAACATTTTTTAAAAAAGAGCAATTTCATAAGTGAAAGAGTTAAAAAGGCTTTTTAAATTATTTAATAAAAATATGTCTGAAATAATAACACATGAAGTTGCAGGAAACAATATTGAAAGCCAGTTTCGTAACAGATGGCAGTCATGCCCACTTCACCCACTATGACCTACATCTTTCCCTTAACTTTTAAAATATTCACTTTTCATTGACCATTTCCCACAATTTTGCCAGCAAGTGATATAATTAGGATAAAAGGTCTCAAACTTATTCAAGTACATTTTTTTACATAGTGAAACATGAAACAAAAGAGAAAATCTTTATAAAGCTTAGGCTATAATATTGTACTTTTGACATAAAATTTTGTTTTCAAAGGCTGCCCAAGATCAAAACTCTACGTACAAAATTTTCATCAAGTCTTAACCATGAAACTTGAAGTTTGCAGATATTCAAGCATTTTCATAAATAACACTTTCTTCTAGTAAAAAAAAGACACCTGTGCTACACAGTTAAAACACAAGCATAGAACAAAATCACTAAATTAACTTCAATACATTTAATTGTTAAAAGGTTGAAAAATCAAATGCATGTAGAAATTGAAGAGCTGTAGGAGGAATGTGAACCAGATTACTGTGAATGGTAATTTAAAGTCAAGAAAATTTAAAATTTCCACATAAAATGCACACAATCTTATCTCCTGAGCATTACATTACACTGATTTTGAGGGGACATCATAGAATGTCAAAAATATTCAAAACTATTGCTTTTGTTGCTCCAAAATTACAAGTATTTATATGAAAAATCACATTAAAGATAAACCTTGGACAGATGACACATGGCAGCTGAAAGTATTACATTTGGAGAAGTTACATCATCAGCATTTGTGGTTTTCCAGACTTCTCTTCTGTACTCAAAAATAAGCAAGTCAACTGTTTGTCCTAGCAGCAAACCAACAAGGTAGCCACGGGAGCCAGCAGTCCCCCAGCTCCTCTTTCAGTCTGTTCTCAACCATGCTAACTTGCCTGACTGCTCATCAGCATCTGGGGTATAGAACAAGGTAGTTTAAGCATATTTTTGCATTATGTGCAACGGAGGGACTGCTGCACAAATATCCTGTGGAAAGGCTTACAGGATTTCCTGGAGTAAAAGAGCTTCTATGTAACACATTCTTTATGGCTGAAATCCATGAGCAGCGTTTTGTGATTAGCAACAAAGATTTTGGGAAAGGCACCGCATGTATCTGACTGCTTAACAAAACTGAAACCCTGCACATACAGGCAGAGATTCAAAAGGACAAATATTTCCTATTCTGACTGGAGGCCCAGCCCCCTGATATCCCTCATTACATGACCTTCCAGAGAAGAACTCCTCACACTAATCGGGAGAATCAAAAAATAATTGTTGAAGCTTTTCTCACATAGCTCCCAAAGGAAGATGTTGAAAGATTGTTATCTAGTGTGATTTTTACAATTTCAGTCAGACAGATGAACAGTGAAGGTGACCATTGCTTCTAGTCAATAACCAAACTATAAAATAAAATACCATGACAAAACAAGCAAGGGGTCCTGTCGCACTCCACTATCATTTACACAACCAGGAGAGATGATTTTAAGAATGGATTGCATATTATGCTTTATCATGCTTCATATGAGTATCATACTTTTAGAAGGTGAAAGCCAAGAAATACAGAATGCAGTACAACACAATACAGTTCTTGAGTTGTATTTAATCTCTTCATGTTGGTCAATTGAATTAAAAAGCTGTTAGAGCCACATGTCAGTTCGTTTAGGAAGCCCACCAATCAAAATCCAAATAATTTATGTTTGTGTCAAGTACAAAAAAAAGTTATTGGATTACTTAGAGAGAAAGATTCTAATCTCTCTCCTTACATTTCTCTCCTTTCAAGACCATTAGGTTTTTGAAGAAGGATTTTGAAAGTGGGGCAAATGGGAGCCCCATGCCAGGCTCTGAATAGCATCCAGTGAAAGCTGACTGTATCTTTGTGCTTCCCAAAACACCCACCCTGAAGTGCAGTTCCTTTAGGCTGTCCCCAGATTGCATTAAAAGCATTCACACTTCACATTTTGCTTTCACATAAATGACAGGGTTCTCAGTCATACAAATTCTAACCTATTCAAACATTCATTACCATTCCCAAAATTGGGATGTAAATTTGCCTTTACTCCCTATGGCATCCATCAACTAATTTTGAAAAGTCTGTCATTTGCTCTTGTGGCTTGTCCATACAATTCCAGCATACAGTACCTTAAAATAATTAGGGCTTCCAGTAAATGCTGTGGTGCACTGGTTTTGGTGCCTTTTGTAGAGGGATCTGACTCCATATTAATTTTCCCTGAATTTTCCACAAACTGCTCGAACAGAGTTCACATCTCCTGTTGCCAGCTCGTATATTAACAGCTCCATCTCTACCCATCTTCCTCCCTGTGCCTGGAATATTTTTCTAGAGCTAGGCAAGGATGTGGAAAAGCACGAGGCATTTGTATGTTAAAGCCAACAGCTTAACTACCTCATACAGCAAAATTAAGAGGCTTAAATTCACCAACAAGTGCAAGTTGGACATTATGCATTAAGCAAGATAAAGTAAATACATGTGACAAATGCACCTCTTCCCATGTGAATGGAATGATTCTCAGCTAATGTATCTAAATTAAGTCACACATTAGTTATGTCTGAGCAAAGCAGAGTGACAATTAACATTTTGTACATAATCAACCACTGGCTTTTTTCATATTCAGAACCAATTCCAGGGATGCTGCAGGCCTGACTTTTCTTCAGCTGAGCAAGCAGCGAGATATTACTTCAACAACATCCACTTAGAGTAATCAACCTTCATGTCCACATGCACAGAAACAGGATATTTCACAGGTAACAAATCAATCAAATTAATCAAATGAAAACAGTTCAAACTGCGTTGCCACAGTTTATCCAAAATCACTAAACAGCCTTCCCATCTGATGCTCCCTGTTACATGCTGAACATGGACTTGTTCACCACTGGGGACAGAAATACATTATTTTTAAATCACCAGTGCTGGTCTTTACAATCATTTCAGAGTACTCTGAAATACAAACACAGGCAGAAATATGAGCCCTACTTGTGTGACAGCAGTAAAATATGCTTTATAAAGGACAATATATATTCCTTAGCCCTTAACTTTATAACATACTACTCTGTTTCATACCAGCTAAATAAGCAAAGACCTCACTAAGGACACTTTGCTAAGCCTTAAATAAAGCTACTCCTTTAAAAATGAAGAATAAGGCCTGTTCTCAGACTCCAACTTAATGACAGGAATTTTACTGACTAATACTCAATTGTGGCAGCTACAGCCCGAAAGCTGCAAGGCTGAAGGACAATTAAAGGTCACTGCCTATTAGATTAGACCAGCCCCATGACAGAGTGTATTTGGATGTCGAGGCAGAAGCCTCCTAGCTCTGAAGAGACTGCAGAGTCTCAACAGAGCTGGACATTTCACACAACACCTACATCACTTGGGCTTTCTGAGCTGGCCACTGTACCCAGATCCATCAGAAGACCACCTGCCTGGGAGATTCAGGTGGGCCACAGCCTTCCTCTCTAGAGAGTACACCATAAGCAGCTGTAGTCTTTTTATCAGGCTAAGAACTTCTGCAACACTTTCCATGGCAAACCCCACAATTCTTGCTGGTCATAATGCTGCTTTATTCCTAATACCTATGAAAAGTATATGTATATTTATGTTTTCTATATATACATCCGCAGTGATCTTATCACTTGATTAAAAAGGATCATTAACACTTGAACCAAGTCTTAATGTGCACATTTATTTTTTCAATGTCTTTTACCATTATAGAATCATTTAAATGCATACATCATTCATTATCTGCCACATTGTGATCAGATTTCTGCGCCATAAGTTAAGTAAAATGTGACGCAGCATTATGTAACTGAGGAATATGAATTTATCTTCTCACAGGTGCCAATTCTAACAGCACAGCTGGAACATCCCCCACACAGCCAGACATCCAGGCAAGAAGCAGTGTTAGTGGTTCCTTGTCCCTTGCCAGCTAATATTAAAACTGTCTCTAGCTTATAGCCAAAGATCCCATTTCAGAAGCATTCCTCAAATTTTGTGCTACTAGTCATGAATTATCCAAGTCTGAAGATGCTAACAAGGTGAATCCCAAAATATTCAGCTAAAACAGATGCACACTAAATAACCTGCAGCTTGACTAACATGACTTCATTGGGGTATTTATAACCTCTTCCATTAGAACTTCAAAGAAAAAATACTCAGGTTGCATTTCAACTTAATGGGAGTTTGTGAAAAAGCAAATTTAAAGATTTTGAACATATAGAAGAGGCAAGACAACACTGACAGGAATAAAATGAAATACATTTAGAAATAAGATTCTATCCTGATTGTGTGCTGCAGGGCCCTGAGATCTGCTCAGGATTTGGAAATGTTTTAATACTTCTGCTTTGAAAGATACACATATTATTCAAAGCCCACTATCTGATTTTAAGAGCAGAAATACAAAGTTGTAAGAAATTCTTATCACTCGTTTCTTTCTTGCATTCCTTGAATTTCTCTAAAGCCTACAGTCACTGTTTGATATGTCTCTCAGCTGTACTCTCCTCCATACTTCCCTCTGCTGTACCACCATGATTGCTGTTGGTGTGTGGTGCCACTCCCCAACCACTCCATCCACTTTTACTGATGCACAGCTCCTTTCAGTGATACTTTATTGACATACTGACAATCTGAAAGATACTCAGTATTTATAAATGCTATGTGTTTCAACTACAGGGAGTAAACAACCTTAAGAACAGCAAAGCCAAAACCAGTGAGAGCTTGCAGGAATTTCTGGGGGTTGGAAGCAAACCACCTCAAATGAAAAATAAAGTTTCTCATTTAAGTGTCTTGAACAAGACATCTAAACTTTGTCAAGTGAGCTTTAATAATACAGTGTAAAGATAATTCACTGGGTGGGAGGGCTGGTTTTTTCTCTCCTCTTTCATCTCAAAACCCAACTTTGTTATTACAGTTGTCACAGTTTGTTACAGTCATTGCTTCCTTTAGCTTGGTGTTTGCAAATTTTCTTTTCTGTAGTTTCATTTTTGTAATTTAAATGAATTTTTCATTGTTGATATATTAGGTTATGGCAATGGTTACCAGTAGCAGTGATAGACACCACTCTTGAAAACAGACTTATTTTTGTCAAATATACCCAAAGTCAATCACTAACATACCAATTTCTTTAGTTTCTTGTACATCATCAAGGTATACACTTATTAGAATAGGATGTGCAATTTCTATAAGCTTGAAGAAAAATTTTAAGACAGCCTTTTTCACAACACATAAATCACTCTGATGAAGATAGTAGGAGGGTCTGACGAGCAAGCAAACGTTTAACTTCTCAGGATAAGGTCTGATGTACTTTCCTTCATAGCAACTGGTACTGGGCAGTGCCATAGACAGGAACAGAGAAGCGCAGGGTACATCCACTGCAGCAGCCCCTGCACCCTGGTCACCAGCATCCCTTCCCCAAGGAGACTGCACATACAGGGCAGATCAGTATCTCAGAACTTGCAGGAGCAGATAGCTGCAGGGGGAGATGCTGAATCATGCCCGTAACAGCTGTTACTCAGCTATCAGCACCTCTTAGTTAGTGGTTCATTTTAGATTTCCTTGATAACTGTACGGCATGGGGCGGGAGGGAGAAGAAAACCCAAAATATAAACCATATGCAAAAATTTTAAAGTTGAAGCATAAACTACAGTTTGGCCAGATAGCCTTCTAGATTCAGTGTCTAAGTGAAAGCATGAGTCCTGGGATGAGAGAATAATAATTTTGCATCTAGGAGACTTAAACAAAAAAAAAAAAAAAAAATTGGAATTTCTGGTCCTTGAATGACTTTGAAAACAGGCAAGTAAACGCCCTCACCCTTCAACCACAGCCCAGCAGAATTTGGGCTAATGAGAAAAAGAACCTTGCCTTTAAATTTGATACATCCAAGTATTTATCTAGAAAACTGACCAATGGAGCCTACTTCTGTAAGAAGAGCCATGATGCACAAAGCAAATAAGATGATTTAACTGGAGGAGTAAATCCCTCCACTTTCCTTACAACCAGACAGCTACAGTCCTCCCTCACCCACTGCTGGCCTCCCTTTTCTTCTCTCCAATACATCCTCCAAGAACAATGGGTGGAATAAAAATAAAAATGCACGTGGTCAAGGACCAAACCAAAAAGATTATCAGTATTTCAGACAGATGTGTACACTTCTATAGTTAGTCATAGAGCACATGCAGGAAATTCTACAGGCTTAGTCTTCTGCTGTAGAAAAAAAACATCACTTTTGTTTACATTTTCATTCCTTTATGTTTACTTGAAGAAAATGAGTGAGCCATTGTATTCATTAATATCTTTTCCAAACTACAACACTACAGATCATAAGCCCTGAGCTTAATCAGTGTTGACTTAAAGTGTTTGGTAGTTAATCCTTGTAAAATATATTATTTGAAGCAAATTACTGTCTAATTGTTAGAGTGTGGCAGTTAAGGCTTTTGCATAGTTTATGATCTGTTGTCTCTTCCCATTAGAGGAACAGAAAAGAAGGCAAGAGGAGAGCTGTGTCTTCTGTTTCTCAAAGAACAGGTGGATTCTGTCACCTCAGATGACAGAACATTAGAAAAAAAAATGAAATTTTGGTCATCATGGACAGACTGAAAGACCAGCAAAAACTAATCTTGTTAAAATGTTTAAATTTGATTTCTGAAGTTGTGATTACACTGCCTGACTGTAATCAGGTAAACATGATTTAAATTGAAAATGCAAGCAAAAGCAGCACATACTTAAATGGAAGGTTTTAAGGGGACTCTAACCATGGGGTTAGAAAGAGCTGTTAATTACCCACTTGGGTTAATTAGCCCAGGTCTCCTTCAGGAAATATGGAAGCACAGAAGTCACCTGGACAGAAGAGAAGACCAGTGTCAGTTACAGTAAAACACGCTGCTGCATGGAAAGCTTCTTAAAGCTTTCTAAGATCACTTTATATTGTATTGCTCTGACGCTCACTATTGTGCCTGCAAGTTGCCAGCCAGCATGCTTTATTTCCTACCTTATCTGCTTTTCTGCCAGAATCAAAACATTCTTTCAACATAACTTCAGCTGAGGATAGAATATATTTTTCTTCTCAAAAGTTCTTGCTGTGGTTTTGTAACTGAAAAATCTGTCTCCACAGTACACTTTTTTTTTGTGTGTGGCGCATGTATAAAATTTAAAAACTCATTAAATATTGCAAGTGTTCTATTTTCATAAACACATTACTGTTTATTAATCAGTAGTGATAATTATTCTTGGTAAGGTTTGACTTTTTCAGCCCTTATATATGCTTTCATAAGATGTGCAACAACAACAACAACAAAAATCTACAGTAGATTACATCCTTGGACCAACATGCAAGGATAAAACAAGATGAAACATACATTACTACAGAAGTACACTCATTGTGAACTTCGCACAGGTGGCTTAAAGAAAACTTAGGCTGTTACCATTTCACTCAATCTTTAAAGTAATTTTATTTCTCCTTGAAAATTGCCTACTTTAATAATCAATTTTTTCAGTCTAATGAAGGAAGCTTCCTCAAACCTAACAGAACAATGCAATTTTCATTTCTTCAAATACCTACTGCTACAAGAACAAACGAGTATATGACCTTTTCTCAAAAGCAAATGGGAGCATAAGGCATTTAAGCTAGAGTCAGTGAATGAGCAAATGAATCATTAGAAGCCAAAACCATACCTCATTTACTATTACACATGCCAGGATCAGAGATTCAGTCCCAGATCTTCAGTACCATACTAACAAAGGAGCTACCAACAAATGTAACCTTCTCTTCCCCTCTCGTGCAATCAACTTGCATGCAAAACCTTTGCTGCTGCACAACTGGAAAGCAAGAACTTGGGCCCTGAAGCTACACAACAGTTGCTCTCCCTAAATAAGTTTCTAAGGCCATCCTTGAAGTGTGACAAATTTGCCTTTTGATGTATCTGAAGCATCATTTTTATTCCTCACCTGGTGGACAAGCAAAAAAAAAACCATCAGTTTATTTAAGCAAAGATAGTCAAAAGTTGCCCAGTCTTCCTAAAAATGAAAGGCTCATGGAAACATAGCTTCAAACACACACTGAGAGACAGAAACGGTATCTTAGAGCTACTCTTAAAGTGAGGGGCAAGTTTTCATAGCTTCTTCAAGCACAAAACTGATTCACATTAAAAGACTGACCAAGTTCATGACCCCCATATAACAAGTGTGCTTCTGCTCTCGGAGATTGCAATGAAAACATTTCCAGTGGTAAGAATCTGACTATATCTATCCCTTTCTGGAAGCAAAATGCAGAATCTCACTTGGTAAAATTCTCCTTGTAATGCCAGTAAATTACGCATGTTGCTAAAATACAGGGAGATTTGACCTCAGTTTCCTGTGAAGGAAGTACTAAATGACATGTCAGCACAGAATTTACTTCTCATATAAAACACTTAAAGAGCCAGCAGACAACGCTGAGCTGCCAATATCCTCAACATTCCCATCAATACTGAGGTTAAAGTAAAATTCAGTACCTTTCACAAGGTTCCCTTTATCAGTGGACCAACTGAAAGAAAAACAAAAACCCATGTACATAATATCTGTACTGAATTGGAATTTTAGGTTGGCAAAACAGAGAAAATACCAAAGGAATACACAGGGCTTCCACAGAGTTTCTTTAATAAATTTTATGAGGATTGAGGAATGAGAATCACATCCTTCACTACATTCAAGAGACCAGTAAAGAATTCCTCTAAATGCTCAGTAACACATGGCAACTGCTTCTATAACAGTGTTGTGGTTTGAGGCTTGGAATGGGGGCGTGACCTTCCAGCAACTGGGAGGACCCCGGGTGGGTGTGAAACCATTGTATTCCCTCCCCTTCCCACACACACTCTGGTAAGAGGCAGGGAGTGGTTTCCAATTTCACTCCTGCCTTGGAGCTCGGAGAGGAAAGTTCTCCTTTCACTCCGTGGGACCCTGGAACCATTTCTGAGGGTTTTGTATATTTTATTTTTTGTATTATTCCCCTAATCTTTGTATATATTATTTTCCTTTCCTCACTTTTTCATTTGCTGTTCCTTGTTGAACAATATACTTCATTTTTTTTCCAAAGTGTCTCTCTCTCTCGGGGCGGGGGGGAGAGGTGAGTACATAGTTCTGTTCCGTGTGGGTCCTGCCCTGAACCCCTTTTTACACGGAACCAGGACAAACAGCCACAGATTCAGTTGTCTACTTCATAAAAATGGATTTAAGATGATTTCACTTTAAGGTGAAATCACTTTGAGCACCGAGTACCATTTCTTTTCCCTTTCAAAGACTGAGCTCCTCAGAAAACTTACACCATATGTTAATGTGAGATTTAATCTCTCTCAAAAAAGGGTGTTACAAGTTATTAACAAGAACGTATGCCAACAGGATGGTACTACATCAGTATGAAAACAAAAATATTACTGTTAAAATAAACACCTTTTTTGTAACTGTTCAAACTCTGTTGGTTTTGTATCCCCATAGATCTATCACCCTTCCTTTTAGCATCTATCAAAGTTGTCTTTCAATGGAGAACTTTCTTGCACTGGAAAGGTGAGGATAAGCAAAGTGAGGTCTTCCCCTGACTTTTTCACAGGTTTCCTGCATGACTCCACGGGAAGCCATGAAAATATCCATTTCCACAGGAACTCCCTTGGTAAATAAAATAGCCACGTTGCACACTTGGCTTGGGCAAGTCTATATTCATTTCTGCAAAGTACACTGTAACTTTTTGAAAGTCATTAGACAATCATGAAACATTGCTTTGCTACTTAAACATAAAACTTCCCAACATAATCAGCTAATATTATAATAGTATTTGATAGACTCTGCTATCTGCACAGGTAAAGTGATCCTATAGCAACTGGGCACCTCCCAGAGACAGTCCATTGTAGCAGTATGGCAGTACCTACCAACACAAAGAAACCAAGTATTTTCCACTCCTTGCTCTCCTCCTCCAACTCTTTTCTGGCTTCTGATTTGTGAAAGCTGAAAACACACAGATGTTGATGTGCTTTACAGCAGCCACATCTAGCAAAGACTCAACCCCATGCCTGCTACACACTTCAGTTTTCATGACTCATCTCCAGCTTTCCAGAGAGAAGTAAGTCCTACTGGTCAATAGACAGCCAGAAATACCTTTTACATGCTGACATTAGGAACTGTGAGATTTAGCCTAAAAGAGTTCACTAAGCTTAAAGCAGTGACTAAGCCTACACAAACACAGCTGTAAAGATAATGGGAAATCAGCACAGAACAGCAGTGCTACATCCCACTTTACAGGTAAAAGACCCACGTAAACCTGCTAACACTCATTTCAGAATATTTGTTTATATACAGCTGCAAGATTTAAGAATTACACAGTTCAGAACATCCAGCCTTCCACAACTACAAGCAAATATGCAAGTTGTATGCATGTAAGAATTACAAAATCCTACCTGTCCTATGTGCCCTATAATACTAATTTAATGCCTACAGATTAAAAAAGCCAAAAATATAGAAAAGAAAAAATGAAGACACAGCACAAGCAGCTATCCAGAAGGCTCAAATTCATTGTCAATGTTCCTACCACAAAAGAGAAATTAAGTATTCAGGGTGCACTGTGAGTGCATTTACATGATGTCAGAGAAGATAAAATGCCACAAGTGCCATGACTGGCAACACTGCCTGGGACAGGATTTTCTCCTAGTGATAAATATCACAATTAGTGAGCAGTGAAACAAGAAAAAAAAAAAAAAAACCACACACACCAAGGCAAGAAGCTTTTCAGTAACACCCATAACATTCTCAGCCTCAAAGTCCTATCTTCAGCTGTCACCTACAGAGAACATTTCAGAATGAGACTCACACTACACAGAGTCCAATGGTGGAATGGGTGAGAGAGTCCCTTCCTGACCTGGTAGGTGACCAGTGGAAACCCCAAAGCCTAAGGTAAAAGGGAACCCAAAGAAAGTACAAATTAACAAATGGTTTGGGTTTTTGCTTTGGTTTTTTTTGTTTGGTTGGTTGGTTTTTTTTGGTTGGTTGGTTGGTTGTTTTTTGTTTTTGTTTGTTTGTTTGTTTGTTTGTTTGTTTGTTTGTTTGTTTTTGTGTTTTTTTTTTTCCCCCCCAGTTCCCTCAAAAGTAGCACAGCTCTGAGATACTTCTGAACAATAACCCTCACCTCAGCAGAATACAAGTCTACATTAGCACACTTTAAGCTTTACCTGTTCCATTTCCTTGGACAATACTTCAGTTCTTTTAGACATTTAGTTAAGCACAATGTATCATCTCAAAAAGGGATTGAAGTGCTGCCTCTATGCCAGTATACCAGAGTCCTCTCCCATTCTTCATTTATGGAGTGATTCTCCATAGCAAGCAGTTTCCTACACAGCCTCTTTCTTTCATCATGTCCTCTCCAGGCTAAAACAGGCTCTACCATCAATTTAAATTCTGCTTTCTTATAGGCAGGGCACCACATCTGTGATATAAGGAAGACTGACTTACAGCAAGTGAGTAGTCTCTCAGTGTCAACTATGAAGAATCCAGATCTCTTCTTTTACAAGAGTGAAAGTCTGAGTAATTCCATTAGGCAAGACACGCAAACTCACGTGGGTCTGGTGTTGGATCTGAAAAACAAAAAATATCAGATGAGAAACAATCTTCCTGCTGCATTACCCTTTCATACCCAGGAAGCACATGGGAGGTAAAGAGCACAATATATGAGTATCTGAAAATTTTCTGTCTTGATTTTTTGTGGGTCTCCCCCCAAATATTTCCATAACATACAGCATCAACAGCTACACCTTCCTTGCATGAAACATACATATTAGAAGTTCAGGTTCATAACATTCTCCTACATAACTAAGTTTTAGTCTGCTAACACACCAACAAAGCAATACATTTTTTAACAACAACAGCAACAAATAATGTTTCTTGCCCCAAGGATCCTGGATTTTGCAGAAGTGTGTAACTCTGAGGGTGTAGGGACTTCACTTAAACCATCTTGTCAGATGTTTTTGTGAAAGCTGAAAACACACAGATGTTTGTTTTCAAAAAAAAACAGAAGGAAGAATCCTGTATAGGAAGAGATGCCAGAGGTACTGCTCTTTGACAAACTCATATCACTACTCAGCTGTTGCTTTGAAGCAACCAACATATGGTTTTGGCATTTAGTCATATGCACATTCTGAAAACAAGCCAATTTTACAGTTTTAGCAGTCTGCAGGACCTCTCTGTACAATATGAACCCTACCAAACAGAAATCACTTATGACAAAATTTTATGTGCTCATCTTGAGCTACAAAGGATCAATAGTTTAGCCTCTATATTCATGGATTGCATGGTGCTCCATTCCAATTATTAGATTTGAATTTCTGTTGCACTGAGTCAGTTCCCATCCATATCAGTTTGATGATAATCTTTCCAAAAGTCTGTAACCAGCATCAGATGAACCACTGTCAGGGTACCACATATTTTAGTGTCTATAAAAATTAGCACATCATTAAGATTCCTTCAGTGCTCTGAGGCTTTCCCTATCTTTTTGTAAGATCAATATGAAAAACACAGAATTCCTCAAATGATTTGTACTCTAGATTCAAAACTGTTATCCACTGTTACAAGTTTTTTCTTAGTTACTATTTCTATATGCTGTCAATAGACCACAGCTTTATTTCAGCAATGGAACCAAATTCTTCTGCATTTCTTGATTAAGAATACTACTAATTAAGGGCAGTAATATTAAAGTGTTAACATATTTTCCAAGGAAAGAGGAAATCCTTTTCCCTGTTTTCAACTCCCTGAGTTTTAAACAATAGTTTTGAGCCTCCCCTTACCAGTTATCTGCATTTAACTCCCAATTTCATATTTACATTCAATTCCTTGCTTTATCTATTTGTTACATTTCTGAAAATGCCACTGTCCCCAGCGTGTTTGGAGTCTAAACATCTGTGATTCAATTTTAGGTTTGTTTTTTTTTGTTTTTTTTTTTTTTTTTTTTAATGTATGGACTTGTATATTTTTAATAATCCAGATATTAAGGGTGGAAGATTTTACAAACAGAGTAAGAAAGAACACTTGATATGTTAACTTTGATATCTTAGATTAAGTTTCTTTCATTTGTGCTGCCTTTTACAAAGAGAGACCTAAAATAGCTATTAATATAAGAGCCTATTGACATTTTTTTAGCCTGTAGGAGCATGCAGTGGGCAGACAAAGCTGAAATAATAACATATCTGAGTGATGAAACAGCTTTACAATTTTATTACTTACTCAGACTTTCCCAATTCTATGGCTGGCATTTCTCCCAGTAGCTCAAAAATTAAATTGTTCTACATTTCCAACTTCCAACTAATCATATACTAAAAACTTCTTATGGTTATAACAACCAAATCACCTTCTGATAAGCCTTTGAAAAAGAAATAACACATAGCTCTGTAAAATAGTGCCTTTAGTTCTTTGTGTTATTTGCATCAACAATGTAAGAGGAATAAGGGGGAAAAAAAAAGCAGCTGATATAGGTTAGAGACAATTACATTAGTTATCAGGAGTATATAACATAACACATAGAAATAGCAGGGACTCTAGGGGGACCCCGAAGGAAAAGGATAGGTACAAGGAAAAAAAAAAAAACTCAGCATTTTCCCTCACTAGGCACATTAGGCCATCAGAAGTTCTGTGCTACCTTCCAAAGCATCCAAAGCAAGAAAAATAACTGTGCTTTCCAGCACAGCCCACAAGGTCGGACATTAAGCAGCAGCTCCAAGGTGGAGGGACAGGAAAGGGGAGCTGACACTTTTGCCGTATCAATCTCAAAGCCTTTATCTAGCCAAGAGTAACACCCAGGAAAAAAAAAAAAATTCTGGAATTTACTACTTTATTATGCAGCAAAACTAATTTGTCTTCACAGCTGCAGCATTAACCCCATGCCAACCCACCAGGGCAAGCCAAATGCCAGGGCCTTAACTTTGAATGACGTTTCAAAAATGTATCAGAGGAGTCCACCAGAGAGCTGAGGCTTGTAACAACCCATCACCTCATAAAGCCAACTGATGCCTTTGTTGTTCTACAAGCTTTCCACGTTTTTGCACACACAGAAAATCTTCCTTGTCCCAAAATGTAATTTTCCCCCACAGCTTGCTGGTCCAAAAAAAAAAAAAAAGGCCCCACATTACCCATTGCTCCCCGGAATCCCTGTGCCGCAGTAGCAGTCTGGTCAGTGAGTAGAGGGATGCACTCAAGTGATATTTTGTTTCCAAATATTTTGCAATACAGGTGCACACTTTCTAAAACCATCTGGGAAATCCAGACCAATTTAAATGTACTGTTGAATGATTTATAACTTTTTTTGTGCCTGTGGACTAAAAGTAAGCCACACTTGTACAGACCTAACTCACAGACATTAGAAAAATTCTAGAGCCTGGTACCTTGGAAGAGAAGGATAAACTGAACAATAAACATATCTCACAGTGGGTGATTGCAGCTCATGTGAGCATCAGAGGGATGCTCATTTAATGCAGAACAAAAAATTATTTGGTACCCAAGGAAAAAGAACATGCAGTAATTGACCTTTTAACAATTCTACAGCTATTCATTACGTTGTTTTGTACCACACTAGTCCCAAAAAAAGCGACACATTCTTAAGTACTTCTGGAAGAGCCTACCAGGAGTACAACAAAGACCTACTCTGGCAATAGAGCATGATCTGGTGTAAATCCGCAGCAACCAGAACTGGAGCCTTCAGAAGGAATCAGCCAGCTCTCTCCCCTATCAAAGTTAGGCATTTTTTTCTGCTGCAACTCCTAAAACCAGCAGCAACATCACTACAGAGAATAAAGACTAGGAAATTTATCCAGTTAATAACTAGCCACGAAAAAAAAGCCATGGTTTTGACCACACTGTTTGCTGAACCTGTTCACTGTGTGAATATGCTGCCAGCATACAGGAGATGAAAAAAGCCAATCAGGTCACTGCAGAGAGAAGGGTAGGGCAGAACTACCACTTTCCAAAACAACACACAATTATGCGGGTTTACATAGAAAATGAAACTAGGAACAAAGCAACAGTGAACAATAAAAATAGCAAGTGACTGATCCAAAATAACCTGCAACAAACATGCCTTCTAAAATTCAGAGTTTAATGAACATGAGCAAAAGCTAACACTAATACCAAGTCTGACAAACCAAAACATGAAAATCTTATAGTTTGTATGATGGATAAGCTAGTTATAAGTGTTGTAATATAGTGCTAGCTTTAATTGCTCTGAACTAAATATAGCTTTCAAAATTTAATAACTCCCCCTCAGCTTTTCTGTCTTTCAAGGAGGGAAAATCTTCCCATTAGAGAAAGCACACAGGCATGCACAGTTGCGTGTTACCAGCGAGCAGCAGGAAGCAAACTGTTAAGATGCTTACGTTAGAGACTCCAGCACTCACTCAGAACTCCTGTTTTCAAGAAGCCTTTCCAGTTTCCACCGTTTCCACTTGCAGCAGGTGATGGAAGACTATATACCTGTGCCTTTCCAAACTAAAGCCATTTCATTGCTTTATTAGCAGACTAATGAATCTTGCTCACCCCACATTTCCAGTCCAAATGTTGCCTTTGTCAGCAAGCTGTGGTGGTACCCATGTGCCTCTTCCTGTGCCACCTAGCTAGGTGCCACCAGGGAGGAAGAGGAGAGAGTCTCCTGCACCTACATGCAGCCCGACCTCTCCCTGCAGCCATTGTATTGGCATGACATACACCAGAGTGCCCAAAATCTCCTATGGTAGCAAAGACTGCAGCACCCCAATAAAGGCATGAAACAAGTTCTCTCTTCTTCTTTCTTATATCCAATAAGGATTTTAAAAAATTTAAGGAAGAGTTCTATGCAGCAGGGTTCAGTTTCCCTCTCTGAGCTGATGAATGAGTTCGAGGCAAAAAAACTGCCTATTAGAAATGTGCTCTACAGATTCAGCATTTCTGTTCACCTTCGTTTTAGAGATTATGTAATTGAAGTGCTCACAAATTTGCTACAATTCAGGGAGCTAAATTATATATTTTAAAAGGCACCGCTATAATGACAAGTCTTTTTGCTTTCCCTCAGGCCATAACTGCAAACTCCCTTCCCTCCCCACTATCACCTCCTCAAACTATCACCTGACTTGTGCCCTCTGTTTCCTCTCTAGTTTCATCCATCCTCTTCTCTCTTCTTTACTCAGCTGAACTCTTCATTTTTAAGAGTTCTAGATTTCCTCATCCTGTCTTTGGCGAGTGGGAAAAAAAGAATCTTACTTACAGAAAAGAAAGTATTTATCAGACTACAGGAATTACTGAATGGCACATTAGTGCTGAAGAGGTGGGCCAGCAGAGACTGCAATTTAGCCTATGTAGATCTGTGCATGCACAGTAAAAACACTAGCTGGAGGTCTGCCAGGAAGTACCTACTACACAGAACAAGACCAACGGTAGCACACCACAACTACTTCTGTCCTCTAACCCACCGTTTCTGAGGTGCAGACCAAGTGGGATAAAACAAGTTAGAAGACCTGCATCTATTTGTTGCTTAAGAGATTTTTAAAGCGAGCCTCCTGATGTGCACTATTCTGCATTGGAACATCCATGTCTGACTGCTGGCTGAGGTGCCGCAGAAGAGAAGGGCTCCCTACTGTCAGTGCAGGCGTATACAGACTTCATTTATCTGCTTCTGAGAAAGAAAGGATTTTTCCTTCTGGAGTAACAGACCAACATGTAGATAAATGGCATCAAAAAAAAAGGATGAATACTGGAGGCACTTTGTATACTAGATATGTCACTCTTACAGAAGGTACTTTTCTCTTAAAACTCTGCAGTCACAACAGCTTATTTAGTACAGATGAATGTTTTCTTTTTTTAAAAAATAAACCCAAACAACAATATACACAACATCACCCATCTACATCAGACAAATATACCCTCTAATGCTATGTGTTAACTGTCATGAATGTGAGTTGAGTGACCTAGAACTCTGCAGGGCTCCTCCTACTTGAGCTGTTTCACTTGGGCAGCAGGAACCAGATGCGGGCAGGGCAGGGAAGCCTGCCAGGTACAGCTACACAAGTCTCAAGCACCAAACCACCTCTCATCCTCTCCCCACATTCAAAACCATCGTACAAGTTGCAGTGAGCAGAGACATACTACAAGCTGCCTTTTAAGAAATGAGTAGAAAAAATCCATACAAGCAGAAGGATGGAAGAAGAGTGGAGATCAGCCAAAGCAAACGGGGCATTAGTCTGGGAAAGGAGGTATGCAGCTACCGTAGCATTACGTGACTGCCCTTTAAATCTGGATCTGGGGATTAGCAGAAAAGACACCAGAAAAAAGGTGATTTGTTTTCTTGCCTCCAGTAATACTGGAGAGATTTTACTCCAAAATTAGAACACCTATGTAAGTATAACAGCTGCTTCTTTTCCTCTTAGTGTCACAGGTATACACAGAAACCCACCAAAAAAAGAAGCTTCATCAACCTCAAGTCAGGACAGTTGAGGCCTGAACATTTACAAAACTTTAATGATAGCATTAATTAAAAAGCAATTATGTTTAAATAAGATCCATCAGAATAAATATATACCATCCTGCAGAGGCTGTAACCTGATCACAGTAATCTTATTCAAAGCATTTTTCCTGCAGAAAAAAAAGAAATAGCCGTAGCCAGTTATGTCTACAAATTTCAGAATCTATTTATTTACCAGACACCCTTCTTTACCTCTGGTGACCTGCAAAATTGCCCCAGCCATAGCAGCAGCTGCTGGAAAACTCTGGCAACAGCTACTACTGTATCTGTGACTTCATGAGGAAAGTAAATGATATATATTTTCAGTTAAATATATGTTCATTAAAATGCAACATGAGATTTTTAAAGTGTTTTTATATATAAATGTATAAAGTCACATTTAAATGAGTACTTTCACAGTCTCATCAAATGATTCACATATGTCAGCCCTTCCCCCTTGTCCTTGCAGTTTATATATTTCCCTGCTGATGTGAAGCGATATTCTTCCTGGACGTTCAAGGTTACTGAAGTTACTGTTAGAGAACAGAATGGGGTAGGGCAGCAGGCAATCCAAAGATTAATTATATGGCAGGACTTCAGACAACTGATCCAGCTATATCTCAAGAGATTTGATCAAGAGGCATGAAAACAACAAGATGGAAAGGTGGTTGAAACATCAGAGTATTCAGAGTTACTCTGTAGGATTCTGCTGCTGGACTGTCATTCATGAGACAAGGACACTGACCCTCTAGGCCACGGTAACACACCCAGGAAGGGATTTGCTGATGAAAGTGAGAAGTTAAAGTTGTTGGGCAGCCACACAACCTCCACATCTAACCTCACTGCAGTAGCAAAGGAAAATGAGGATGTGGCCGAGAAGGACTCTTATCTTTGGCTGTCTGATAAAGGCCTGAAAGTCCTAATGCAGAAGAGAACAGGGGTCAGGTAGACAATTAGTCTGCCCTGGTAAACAGGCATGACCAGATAAAATACTTTTAAGTATCTCTATACTAAAAATAAAAAAACAAACACCACAAAACCAGCATGAAAAAACACACAAACAAATAAACCACAAAAAAAAAAAAAAAAAAAAACCAAAACCCCTAGGCCCATACTACAAAACTGATGAATTTGGATTAAATACAAGTCTAGACACCACAGGGACAACTGAATCTTAGTGGATAAAACACACTGAAATGCGCACACTATTCAGAAAAGCCAGTAGAGGTATGGGTGGTACATATCTACACCACTTAAAACTGTGATAGATTAAAAAAAAATAAACATGCCACTGCAAGAGAAACAGAATCTGATAAGGGCCACAAAAAGGACTTTAAACAAACAACAAAAAAAGACAGCCCTGTTCAGAGTGCCACAAGTCTGCAGTAGATTCTAAGAAACTAGCCTTGGTACAGATTTTATATTATTAGAATGAAAAATATCACAGTGAATTGGGCATTACAGGAGATTAATATCTCTGACTCAAGTGAGTAATAAGCAAAAGGAACTAGTTTAAATAGTCAGACTGAGGAATTTGGACTCTCTAAATTGATAACACTGAGCTGCTGCTTCATTAGGTGTGCAGAAGCAGCTCTGGAAATGCCTCATGGGATGCCATGTCTGGTAGACAATTTGCAAGATGAAGCAGGCCTAACTAGATAAATACCTTTCCCACCCCTCCCAAAAAGACAGAGAAGGATTTGATTAAATAAGTTTCACCTCATATTAAAGTACAGGAATAATGTTTAAACTTTAAAAAAAAAAAAAATTTAAAAGATATTAAACCAAAGTGCTTCAACACCACATCAAAACTAAGCACAGAAATAACCTGGCAGTGAAAATACTTTAGCGAAGAAACAAAGACAGGACGTCTACTATGAAACAGGCCTGGAAACTGTCACAATCAGCATGGAATCAAAAGTAACAGCTTCTTGAGCATGAGTTGAGGAAGCCAGAGAATACTGCTACAGATTCCTCCAAGAAAAGGCAGATTAAATTTTATATATAGTTGCAAATAAAACTTTCATGGATCCTCATGTTATTGCGCCTACTTCGCTTCTAGTCAATATAAACACTCAAAAATCATAATTATCTTTTAGAGCAAACAAAAATAACCCCAGGAGATATTCTATGATGGCAGGAGAGCAAAAGCCTTTAGTTGAAGGTGAAGGGAGAAAAAGGAAAAGAAACCAGACCTACTACAATCAATAACATGTAAGATTTCAGATTAAGTCAAGAAGTCAGAAGGAAATACCAAAGTCAATAGCAACAGATTAACTTCTTTAAAAAAAAAAAATTATATATACAAGGGAAATCGTAGATCTCATCTGGCCTTGACAACAGCTGCATAAAAAAAATTACTGGAGCTGGCAATGATCTTATTTAGTAGAAGAATTGCAAAGTGACTAAATACCTGGCCATAGATGACGATTAAAAAAATAAAAATCAGATGGGACAGATCACCAAAAGAGGTTGCCAAAAATTATCCTGGGCCTAGTTTTATTTAGGAGTCCTACTAATGCAAAAGGAATTGAGGTGTCTAATAAAAACTGCTGCTAACAAAGTATAAAGGCACCCCTAATGTACCAAATGATTAGAAAACCACGTGAGAGGAACAGCATGAATGGAAGCAGTAACAGGGAATGCAGTCCATCAGTGCTGAAGGCAAGGTCAGGACCTGAGGAGCATGAAGAGGAGAAGCTCTCACTATAAGAGCTGGAGGTGACAAAGGAGGGGAAAGCACTCGCATATGAGCTGATTACACTTTCGCTCCAACAATTTGATGAAGGTCTGAAAGGAGAAAAAAAAAAAGTGATGCTTGAGAAAAAGCTTTTCCTATGGAGACACACGGAGAAGCATTAAAAGAAGTCATCATGCAGGGCACTGCCAGCATTTAATCTGGTCAGGAAACAAAAAATAGCACCTAAGACACTTGAGATCAGTGTAAGCTCATAGAAGGAAGAGTGGCAGAAAAACTCTGCAATCTGGCAGAACTGAATACCATGAGTGTACCTAGTCAGATACATCACAAGATTCTCCACATCTCTTCAAGTCTAAATGCAAGCCTCCTAGACTGACTGGGGAAAAGGGAGACTCTCCCACACGCATGGGGCAAAAGGTTAACCAGGTTAAAGGCTTAGAGGGAATGCAGCAGCTCTTATAAACACTGAGAGAAAATACCAGCTTTAGCCAGCTGTACAAACTAGTTGTGGATACAGTTAGCCAGAGTCCTGGAATAAAGTTTTAGTCAAAGCAGGGAAGTCTTCAATTACTTTTTTTAATGGGACACATGGGGACAAAGTCCCAACTATTTTAAGATGATACTTGGTCACTTTACAAAAGGGAACATACAAGTGTGTTGACTGCAACAAATATTGAACATGAGCATCCAGGAACTCTCCTCCAGCCCTGTAATGTGTTAGTAGAGCAAGGTGGTCTTTATATACCACTGACCAATGTTACTATTGCTGATTTAACCTGGGCTGCAAGCTGACCTTGCCCTTAATACTCTAAAGTTTCCATGAATAACAAATTAATTCAACTTCACTCACATACATTTCTTTTGAGCACAAAGGTTTGGGTTTTTTTTAAGCAATATTAATTTCAAAAAGCATCAGATCAAGGAAACCGTATTTTTTAGAATCTATGTTTAGGGTACCAGACATACATAGCTTCTACTACATCAATTCTGACATTAAAAGGTGTAAATTTTTTCTGCCTGATGTCAATACTTTGCAGGCCATGTCTTCCCAGAGACAGTGAATGCAGTTTCCAGAGTTCTGGGACTTAGATACACAGAAACAAGTGTTTCAGTATCTCAGTGCAGGGTGGAGTCAGGGGATCAGAAAAATATTCTTCAATTCCCTTCTTCAACACAGCAAATCCAAGCACAAGTCTAGCTAATCCATGCCTAGTGATATTTGTTTGCACTCCTACATTCTTGCATGCAAATGTCTCAGTGGCATTCACAGACTGGGAAAAAAAGTTTCATAAGATGACTTCCTTATATTTACTCAGAACATCCCCATTATTTTCCAGGGCCAAAAAGAACCACAAAGAACTAAAAAAGCAGTTTGGTCAATCAGAATAAGAAATTAAAGTTATGAATACTAATATATAAAAACCTGTTTTCCCACCCTTCACCCCTAGTTCCCTTACCAGATACCAACCTTTCTCACAGCTGTAAGTGCATTAAAATAGGCTAATACAGAAGATATTTTATTGATACAGTAATGCACAACAAATGCACAGCCTACACCTCCTCTCTTCTTAAGTAATCCATTGCAAGGTGGATTGAGTGGCAATGCACTTGCAGACTGTTGAGCAATGATCTTGAGAAGCCCTCAAGAATCCAAGTTCTGCAAAATGAGAGTGCTGGAAGACAGGCCATAGCAAGAAAAGCATTACATCTTCCTGACAGTCAAAATACAAACACTTTTTTTTTTTTTAGTTTAGAACATAAAATTCACTTAACAGCAGCCAAAGATGATCCTTCTGCAGAAGGGCTCTCCAGACTAAACTACTATTTGAGAAAGCCAGAAGCAACTGTCGTCCTGCACTGAACACACCGAGGGTGCATTTATGCTAACTCTGCATTCCAGTCATATTAAAGTACACAATGCAAGCTCATTTGGCAAGGAAACTTTGGTAGTTCAGTGTGAACTGCCATTATGCCTGGATTATCAAGACTGAAAGGTGGATGTTTTTGAATGATGAGCCATGCCTCAGAAATCAAAATTTCCTAAACTTCAAGTAGGAAGCAGTTACCACCACAGACAAGCCCCACAAATGTTTCCCAAAGTGAAAACACTCAGTCACTTCCTGACACTGAGATACAGCCACTATTCCACCACTGAATTACTACAAAATTAAGGAAGCCACTTGTTTAAAGAAATGGTCAGCAATACGGCTAGAAATAAAAAGCTGCATCTTTCCTGCTCATCATCAAGCTAACCAACTAGGACTAAAAGCAGATTATTAAAGCCTACCTGATGAAAACGATGACCTGGTATGCATACAAAAACACCCAATGGTGTCACATTACTTGAAATTTGATCATGTGAAGATGTAAGACTATCACCAGTAACAGATCTTCAGTACATGAGCAATTGCATGCATATGACATGGCAGGAGAAAGTGACCTTGTATACTTAAGTGTTCCTGCAAAAGGAAAAAAAATATTTACAAGTCATTCTTATCAGACATCCCATTCTGAGATAGACTGGCAATACATTTTTTTCCCCTCCTTTTTCTTTTTAAAAAAACAAGCAAACAGTAAGTCTCATCTGCCAAAGTGACATCCTGCCAATGGCTCTGCTGTTGATTTTCAAG
>NW_008601007.1:0-7916 GCF_000691845.1 Merops nubicus | reverse complement strand
CTGCTGAACTTCAATGAATACAGTACAATTTAGTATTATACACAGGAAAATGAACTGTGAAAAAGTGTGTGTTTGCATGTGCCTGCACACATGTGGAAGAGAAGCCTATGATTCAGCTGTCCTGTGGAAAATTCTAACATCTTATCTCCAAACTGGAAATAAAGTTCCATATTCATTAAGTAAATTGAATGAAACTATTTCAGCAGCGCATTTTTATTCTTGTTCTAAGAAATAGGATGTTAAAAAAAAGAAACTTTTTTCCCAGAAAACAAATTACATCAGCTAAAAGGCAAGAACTTTATTCATGATAGCAGTTCCCTACCTCAGTAAGTTCTCCTTTCTCAACAATTTGAGATTTTCTAAGCACTGGGAGATATTCAGTAAGTAACCCTTAGTTTTATAGGTTTATAAGGTTATCAGAATATTAAGTGTTTCTGGTTTTAATACCTTGTCGAAGAGATAGATGGATCTGAAGGACCATAAAAAATCTGCAAATGAACTCAGTGATATCCCTTAAAAAAAAAAAAACAAAAAAACCACACATACAACCAAACCCAAACTGAACTAAACCAAACAAAATAATAACAGGAAAGAATGAATAAGTTTTCTATTTCCTGAATTTCAGCAGCTGTGGCAGTAGTGTACGACCTTTCAATTGTTACTCCCTAGCAGGCTCACTCAAAAAAAAACCAAAAATTATCAGGACCATTCAGTTAAAGAAGACAAGAATCAATCTTAATACTTTGGCCCAATATTTTGCTCAACACCCAAACTTTAGATTCTTTTTCCCTTTAGATCTACTTTTTGGATGAAAGGTTAAGAGCAACATAGCAAAACAGCCCCTCATAACCAGCCCAGGAAGCTAAACCCAGCTGGGTGCCCACTGAGCCAAGCAGTGGCACAGGTATCACAGGCAAATGAGGGTCCAAGATACATCTTAGCTGTCCACCATTTTATGCAGTAATTAGTGTTTATTTGTGCTAGCAAGGGTACACCCACTGAATTCACTTCTTTAAAAAAAGCAGCTCTCTTGTCAAGACATGACAAAGTCCTGTAGACTGACACCTAAACTATTTTTCTTCCATTGCTGGGCTTCAATCACAAATGAGATCTTAAGTCTTCTTTCCCAACATGGCTGTTACTAGAGTTCAGAAACAGGACTAGACTTAGCCTCTATTCATACACAAATTCCTTGTTATCTGACCTTAGCACCAGAAAATTAGTTCCAGTTCTACTTCCAGAAGTCAAATTCTGTCAGACAGGTACCAACAATCCTCCATAAGAAGCCTACCCCCCTTTATGAAAGATGATGACCTGTATCCCAACCACAAGGTTGCTTATGGACTCAGTTGAGGCCCAGGCAAGACTGGAAAAGAACACCAGGACTCTGACTGGCTTTTCCAAAATCATTTCTAGATTGCTCCTCTTCCTAGACCCCACGAGGAGTACTGTGTTCAGCTCTGGGGTGCCCAGCATAAGACAGACACGGATCTGCTTGACTGGGTCCAGAGGAAAGTTATAAAGATTATCTGAGATCTGAAGCACCTCCTCTGTGAGGACAGGCTGAGAGAGTTGGGGTTGTTCAGCCTGGAGAAGAGAAGGCTCCAGGAAGACCTTCCAACAGTCTTCCAGTACTTGAAGATGGCCTACAGAAAAGATGGGGAAGGACTCTTCACCAGGGAGTATAATGACAGGACAAGGGATAATGGTTTTAAACTGAAAAGAGGGTTGATTTAATATAAAGAAGAAACTCTTTACTATCAAGGTAGTGAGGCGCACTGGAACAGGTTGCCCAGAGAAGTTACGGATGCCCCAACCCTGGAAGTGTGCAAGGCCAGGTTGGATGAGGTTTTGAGCAACCTGGTCTAGAGGAAGGTGTCCCTACCTACATCGGGTGGTTGGAACTAGGTAATCTTTAAGGTCCTTTGAGGTTGGAAGGGACCTCTGGAGGTCATCTGATCCATACCCCCTTCTCAAGCAGGGCCACCTAGAGCCAGCTGCCTAGGACCATGTCCAGATAGCTTTTGAATATCTCCAAGGCGGGAGACTCCCCAACATCGCCAAGCAACCCATGCCAGTGCTCAATCACATTTACAGCGAAAATAATACTTCCTTCTGTTCGGAGGGAAACTCCCGTGTTTCAGTGCTTGTTGTTAAGATATGTGACAGGAAAAAAGACAAGTGACAAAATCATTAAAAGAGCATTCCAAAAAGAAAACTAAACATGGCTGTCCCAAGTGATTCACCTAAACCTATTTAACAGTAACAGCAAATAAGATGCAGTTCTGAAAAGTTTCAAGGACATGAGAGCCTTATTAATCATCCCTCCTTACTAGTAAAAAGTTCAGGAGAAATCTTATCTTCAGGCATAGTCTTAATAACACCTTTTGCTGATTATTTCTTTATTCCATTATTGCTTACTTTTAAAGCAAAAAAACTACCATCTTCTAGCAATAAACAATGCCAGCTCCAAATAGCCTGAAACATGCTACATGGCCTACTTCTGAGATGCTGAAAACATTGCTAAGAAAATGGGCTAGGAAGTTCTTAGAACATTTGCTACCTAACTGGCTGCGTAGCTCCAAAGAACTGAGAGGTCACATGCTTGTGCACAGTCAGCTATGGGGGGGAACCCCCCTCAGTTACCAAATTATAGGAAGTTGTCTCTCAGAAGTACCAACCTTCCTGCCTTTAGCAAGCAGCAAGCTATCAGTGAGTGAACCTGAAAAAGCCTCCACAAACTCCTGCTACAATCATCGTGAACTAGGCAAGGCTCAGTAGCCCTCATCCTTTGGGGCTACCCTCATCAGCTCCCCAGCATGCAGACAGTAATCACTAGCACATCTTTGGGATCCCCATCTCTGCTGATGATTTACACTTTGTGATGCTGAAGTGCTCAAGCAGTAGGACAGAAGATTAACAGATACTCACTGTTTCTTTTTTTTAAGGCATATGTGACAGTCAGTGACCAAGTCACATCCATAGCGAAACTTCCTTCTTTCCCCCCCGCATTACAAGTTGCACTAAAATTCATGGTTTATGCTGTCAAAGCTTTACCTAGAGGATCTCAGCACTCTTATTTGCCACAAGCGAGGGATACAGAAGGAAATCACAGAACCATTCACTCTTCTTCAGAATATGGTATTTTATAAGACTATTAAACTTATTTTCTAGCCATGGAGTTGCAGCCAGCATAGTCCCAGGTGCCAGTATGAGCAAGACATGTTCTGCATTGTGTTCATGGGAGACCCTGCTATTACGCCTCACAGCCCAAGGCAGCAGCAGAACCCTTTTGACAATAAACTTACCAAGGCTGGTTTCAAAGCCATCTGTTGCCACTGAAGAACAGGACAGCAAAAGCTGTCTAAAGATAAGAACTGTACGTTTCACTTGTGGACCCAAGAGTATGAAGAAACCCTCTATCCCTACTCAAGACTATTTTTCTAGACACATTGACAAAGCAGTTACCTGCAAGAAGAGGGAGACATTGCACAAAAATATTTTAAGTTGAGTGGTTGGCAAGATGGAAGAGATAGTGCCAGAGACCTATATCCTACTCTGCTCATGTGAAAGCTTCAAGGGCAGGACTTAACCTTCTGTAACAAGCAGAATTAATAGACACACAGATGGGCTTGTGCACTGAGAAGGATAAAGTCTCCTGGCACACATGGTTCTGTTGGTGATTGACAAGCTGTTCAGAAACAGTGTCTTCTGTGGTTTAAGCTACTCCACAGGCTGAAAGAAGTAAACATTTAAGGCAAATGAGTACACCCACATAATTGTTCTTTATGAGAACCATTAAGCCCAGGAGCTTCATTCATTTTTCACCAGCAGCTACATGGAAACAGAACAGACTAAAATCAGAATAGTAACAGTGCATACACTGCAACAAGGAAAAGCCTCCAGGATCACAAGTGGCGTAAGTGAGATCAGAGAGATTTGACCCAAAAGTGACCTAAGCAATCGCCACAACAAATAAGAGATCACACTTGTGATAATAAACTTTACAGTATAATCAGAAGCCATAATAACAGAGCTGGTAGGAATTACAGCTCTTTCATACAACAAACGTACAGCTACATTCAGCCAGGGAAACACTGCAAACCTCCACCTTAAGAGCATTCATCAGAAGATACACCAAATGGCCAGAAAGCCCAAGGCTTCAAGTTTTTCTAACTGCAACATAAAACCATTACTGAAAGCCGACAGATTTCGTTACAGTAAACAGAATAAATACTGGTACAAACCACGATTAGTTTCTCACCTTTACTATTTTGTATTGGTACCCTTTTCATTCTAAGACCAGCAGTTAAACACAAGTGCTCAATGACAACTGCTGTACCACATACTAGTGTGCTTTTTGCTGTGCTGACTTTTTATGTTTCAGCTCAACCAACACGCAAGCAGAATCTGAAGCTATCACTTAAAGTTGCTATTATAGAAAGATTAATCAAAAAGTCTCAATTCCCAATTCACCCGTTACATGGGAAGGCAGAAGAAAGGGAGATTTGTTCACACACCCATGTTAACATAAATGCCAAAGAAAATATCTAGAAGGAAATAATTAAGTGTTGACACAGCAGCAGCTGAGTTTGCCAACCTAAATATGATTCAGCCATCAAAACTCCACAACTTGAAGACTACAGAGGGAATTTTTAGTTCAATTACTTGTAATTTAACAACTGAAAAGTTTTCACTTGACAGTAAGAATTCTAGAAACACAGACATACACACACACCTCTTGTTTAGACAAGGAATGCAGACCTTGGCTAACATCCTATTCAATTACTTCAAAGGAAGAATTTTTCAAATTCAGTCTAAACTGCTACAAAAGCAATGCAGAGAGGCACACAAAGAATCGTATCTGCATCCCTCCTTCTGTGACTTAGCAGATGCTATTAGGCAGCCACTATCTTTATGTCAGCCTGGTTTACTGCCAGATATACAATTAGTAAGTCTGGAGATCTCTCTAAGAGCTAGAAACTCAATTCTCAAAGCGTTACTTCAGCTTAGGGCTTAGAGGTCAGTGAAAGTCAGTTCTTACCTTATTCCTCCACCCTGCTGCACATAACAGGGATTCTTGTCAAGCTACGATTATCAGTACTTATCTTCCACAGGAAAAAAAAGATTCAAGAGCCCTGTGGAGAACAGCCTTCATCCAAAGACTGGGAATCATTAGCATATAGGCATTGCAAAACATGGCTCAGCACCTTCCACATCGAGAGCAGCTCAACTCTATTCCTTCACTTTGGTGGTTGGCATCATGGAACACCCAGACGCTGAAATAGGATTAGTCACCGCTGCGCTGACTGCTACGCACCAGCACGTGACGTCCACCCCAAGGAGCTTGCAGGGACTGAGCCAGGGCTGTTGGGGCACAGCAGGCAGGACGGCACGGGCTGAACCCCCGACTGCGTTTCTCGGTCTCAGCTACCACTTCCTGCAGCGCTTGCTGCTTGCGCTAACAAGGTAGGTACCCAAACTGCCATCAAAATCAAATTTAATTGTTAAATTATCAGTTTTTTATCTCAGCCAGGACACCTGAATACAGAAAATCAGGCTTGTGCAAGTTTTGCTAAGGCTGCCTTCCCCCTCCAACCCCACCTCCCACACCCCCGGTAAATGTTTCACTCAACTTGCAACAAGGCTGCCATGAGTTTCATGTTGACAGGGCTGCAAAGCCACTATTGGAACACTGTGGTAATTCACGTCACAGCAGATTCTATTATATCTTAAGTTATTTCTGACCATACGCACTACGTGAAAGTCACAAGCAGCTTTAAGAACTTTGCATGAGCAGCAAGCTATAACAGATTGAAAAGAGGAGGAGGAGTTATGGATATCCTGCCTCCCAGGATCAGACCCACAGCTATGCTTTTCTTAGCTGCTCTGTTCCCAACTTTACCTAGATTGTCATATTCATTACCACCAACACCCACGTCACTCAATCTTGAAGGCAGACAGCAAACTTTGCTCTAAGGTAATAAGAAATGAACATCGAGGAGATATATTTTGTTAGCAGAATAAGGACAAGTACCCACAAGAGCACAAAATGTTACATACACAAAGCCTCCTTCTCCTTCAGATAAACAAAAAACTAAAGCAATGAAACGTATTTCCAGGCACAGAAATCTATTCAAGGATTTATGTACTTGTACTACAAGTACAAAGAGCAGAGCTGGATAAATTTGGTAACAAAACACAGTCCAAACAGGAGTTCATCAGATCTCACAATATCTGCATTGTATTATTGGAAAATTGATACAGAAAAGGGCAATTAGATTCTCCTAGAAGTTTCTTTGCTTTCCTTGGTAGTGGTGCACCACAGTATCACCCTAGCCTTTACCAGCAAAACTTCACACCTTTGGTGAGTCAAATCTTAACATAATTGAAATCAACTGAGAAATTTCTACTGATTGCAAGGAGACCAAAATATGCCGATATAGATATTATGGTGCTTCTGACCTACAAAAGTACCCCACGTCTGCAGTCCCATAGTTATTCTGCTGCCTTGTTCATCACTGCATTTTTTTAAAGGCACATTACAGCAAATCAGATTTAAGCCTAAATCATGAACTACAAACTGCAAAAAGCCTTCCTACTGAAAAAGTCATTCATAGGTAAATTGCTAAGAACACTGCTTGTAGTAACTGAAAACTTAGTTTTACAATTAGAAACCATAAGACATCAGACTGCCAGAAAAATGCCCTATGGCACTTCACTTTCCACACAGCACGTAACAAAATCTACAGAATGTAACAAATGAAGGCAAGCTTGTTAGTCTGACATGCATCTAAGGTGCACGCTTGACCTAGACCTAATTCTCTACAATGACATACATGCAGCTACCAAAAAACCCAAATGAAGTTGCATAAAACACGCTATACTTACATCTGCAAAAGTGAATGATCGAGCCACACACGCAGTGCTGTGATGAGTATACTCCAGCTGAGTCTCACCATCATTTCCTGTTGGTGGTGAACAGGCTGGTAATTTCAGCCCAGCTACAACAGTTCAGCGCACACACGCGCACACACTCATATACACAGAGAGATCATCTCCAAAGCCTACAACTCCCCTCCCACCTTCCCTGCATAAAAAGACAGTTATTAAACAAAAGGACAGGAGGGGACGTAAATGGGCCTCGCACAGTATGTATGGAAGGGGATATCAGGGTGAAGAAAAAGAGAATGGGGAACTGTTGTGAGGTCTATAGCTTTGTAAGTAGACTAGGAGCCACAGTGGAAAATATTTAGCTTACTCTATTGGGCGTACAGACTAGGGATCACTGCTTAAGATTTTTTAAGTATTTTCAATAATAATAAAAAAAAAAAACCAAGCTCCTGGTGATTAAAACTGTTGCTACCCATGGTTTTACAGAAAACATCCATGAAAAACGCTTGCTTTGAATACCCAAACCGGACTTACAAGCTCTGTTGAAATTAAGTGGTGTGAAATGTTCTGAACTCTGTGATTAATCAACGAAAGTCAAGGGATGAAGCAACAACCAACTGTCCCCTGTGCCCCTTCTCAGTAAAGTGGAGAAGGAAGAACACCGATACCCTCATTAGAGGCCTAGGACAAAAACGTAGGGCAGACAAAACTAACTTACAAAGAGGAAGTTAATTTATTAAACACTCTTTTTCTCCAGCCATTCTAGAGAGCCTGCTAGTAAAAATAACTCCGCAAGTGCCAGTGAAGAGTACCTTACTGGCAGTGAACTGTACCAAACGCTTTTCAAGTAATGGAGTATTTAAACGCTCTTATTGCCTAATTTGCCCTCAAATGGAAATTAAATCAACCTGGAAACTGAAGGGGCAGAATTTAATTAACCTATTTACTGGAAGATGTAGGCAAGAAGAATAAAAAAATAATAATGGTGGCGGGTTTTATTATGCACAGCAAAGCACCGATTT
>NW_008601006.1:0-4008 GCF_000691845.1 Merops nubicus | reverse complement strand
GTGGTATTTGATGGTTTGGGGGTTTTTAAAATGGGTTGATAAATTGGTATTTCACACAGAAACACAAAAGTTACACATCTTTGGATTTTTAAACAGTTACTGAACTTCAGGGAAGTCAGTTTGCCAAGGATCACATTTATTCTGGATGGACGACGACCAAGGAATTTGGTGCTGCAGGGTTCTTCAATTTGTTCAAGCAGCAGGAGCAGGGCAAAAGAGAGGTAGAATCAGGAGTCATCTCATACAGAACTAGATCATGCCACAGCAAATTTAAATTAAAACCAAGCATTTCTAGCCAGTGAGGCAAAAGCTGCTGTAGAAAAACTTCCTTAGGAAAGGAAAAAAAAATAATACACAAAGATCTCCAACTGAAAAGTGATTGGTTTCCCCATCCCATCCTTTGTGGTGCTGCACAACACTGGTGGCATGGAACAGCCCCTTGCAGGGCAGGAGCACCCAGGGACAGTGTTACAGGGGGTTTCATCACTGCACTGGAGACCTGGAGGGAGAAGGTTTGTCTGCCTCCTGTGGCAGTGGGCTAAGAGTTCTCATCTGCTAAAAAGGATAGGGAAACAAGGTGCTACTAGTGGACTACAAAAGGTGACAGTTAACTCTTATTCATATTCCTAATACAAACAAAATAAACTATTTAAATCAATAGTATGTTTAAAAAGAAATTTCTTTCAGCCTTAAGTTGAAGCAGGTATCCCAGGTACACAAGTGTGGTGGGTTGACCCTGGCTGGCTGTCAGACACACACCCAGCAACATTCTCACTCCCTCCTCAACAGGACCAGGAGTGAAAATAAAATTAAAAAGCTCATAGGTCGAGCTAAAAGTGAGAACATTTACCAATCATCATCACAGTTAAAAAAAAGAGGATGGTGAGACAGACCAAACCACACACACCTTCTGCCTACACTCTCCCTTCTTCCCAGAGGCAACTTCACTCCTTCATTCCCAACTCCTCTGTCTCCCTTCTCCTCACAGGAGACAGAATCATAGAAATCACAGAACCACTGAGGTTAGAAAAGGTGAACCCAACTCCACCAAGTCCAGCACTAAACCATGCCCCCCAGCTCCCCTTTGCCCAGTCTTCTAAATACCTCCAGGGCTGGTGACCCAATGACTGCCCTGAGCAGCCTGTTCCAGGCCCTGACAGGCCACTCAGTGAGGGAATGTCAGTGAAGATGGGGAGGGGGTGGTTATGGGCACTGCATGACAGCCCCTCACACTTCTCCCCTGCCCCACCATGGGTCCCTCCCAGAGCCTTCAGACTTCCAGGAGAGCCCTGCTCAGGCACGGCCCCTCCATGGGCTGCAGCTTGCTTTAGAGCACACCCACCTGCTCCAGCATGGGCTCTCCCATCCTACCTGCTCCACTGGGGCCTTCCCTGGGCTGCAAGGGGACAACCTGCACCACCATGGTCCACACCCACCCACCCACCATCATCTACTCAGCACTGAGGGGCTATTTGGGAGGCAAAGGAGGAGCTGTTATCTCTAATGTTTCAGACCAGCCCTGCTCTAGTGGCCTGAGCCCTCACCAGCACCGAGATTGCACCTTTCAAGGTCCTTCCACCAAAAAGTGAAGCAGTCTGTGTGCTCCAAACCCACCCCACGATGTAAATCAAAGCACACTACCCAGGAACAACGAGGGGACTGGGCCAAGTATGAGCTCTGGAGCCAAACTGAAAACCTGACCCAAATGCAGTGTGTGTGTGCCACACAAACCACTTCTGCTTTTTGAAAGACTTGAACAGTTGAGAAACACAAACTTTTAACAGTTTGCATTAGGAAAGAATGCCTTAACTACCTACTGGAACACATTAAAATGCCATAAAAATGTCAGAAGTCAAATATGAGTCCTGCAGCTGGTCAGCTATGATCCAGAAGAGTACTTTAGCTCTCTAAAATGAGTTTATATAAAAACCAAACCTCTGAATATTCAGAATGTCTGCCATTTATGTCCCTCTAACCCTAGTACACCACAAAATCCAGTGTTCCTCATCTCCACTTGCCATTGATGTTTTACTATCTGCATTTCATATTCATGTTTGCTTCCTACCTTCATGTCCCTGCCACAGTTATTTTCACTTTTGTCATCTGTTCCCAAGTCCTTCCTGGATTCCCTAGCCCACCATTCCACCCTCTTGCACCTCAATTTCATAGCCTTTGCCTACAAGTTTTTAAACCCCATGCTTGCTCTTAAAGCTGAAAGGAAACAGAAGCAGTACTGTTTAAATTGCTATTTGAATTTTTTTATGAATATCTCTTCTATACTAATCAGGTGGCAACCTACAGCTAATAAAGAACATTTTAACAGTAAAATAAGATGTACAAGGGGTACCCATACCACTTACCATTAAGCAGAGCAGAAGTCTGCAGTGATTTCAATTACTTCTCAGACAAACAAAATCCAATGGACTTGTTATTCTCTCCAGAACTAACAAGCCTCATGGCTCTAATAAGCCAAAATCCTTCTACATCATGATGACAACACTACCATCAGGCAAGGGATACCATAAACTACCTAGAAAATGATTCATCTACATCCCCATTTGAAAAGCAATAACAATGTTTTGCTCTCCTCATTCTTCCTCTCCAGATAAACTCCACACTATGGTCAGACTCCAGGCAAGCTGAAACCAAAGAATCCTTACAGCTTAACCAGATTCTGACAAATAGTGTGAAAAATCAAATCAGTGCCCCCACTAACATAACTCATCTATTAAATGCCCTGTTTGGCAGCAGCCAGCTGACCAATTCCTATATACAACAGATGCCAGGCTTGCCCAAATGTGCCCTGTCTGGTAGGGGTATCACAGGATGCATGAGGTGGGGAGAGGATTATTGTGCAGGAGACATGGGGGAAGGGCAGGAAGAACAAAGGATATGTTTATAACAAAAAAAAGCAGGCTTTCTTAGCATCACTGTTCATGAAGCTATTAGATTTTTTCACCTGAGATGTGCTGCACCTATTTACACTGAAAAATCTCAGCTGAGACCATCTGCCTTAAATTCCACTTGATGTGCTAAAAAATATAATAAATACAGAGGGTAAATCACCCGAGCTGGCCTACTGGTAAAGATGTTCCAACCTGTATGACTCCATGGGTGATTTATGCAGCTCTTCAGGTTACAGAAAAGCTTTCACACAAGTGGAGAAAGCCACTCACCTCCCCCACAGGTACCACCTAGGCTTTCAGTGTCAGCAGAGCACAGCCCACAGAGCTCCCCATGCTGCAGGAGAATCCCACAGCAAGATTCCACTCCCTGACCCCAGCCCCTTTGTCACCTCCCCTCCCCTTATTCAAACACAACTGGGTAAATATTTTAAGCAGGAAAGTAACATATTACTTTGAATCACCCACATAAAAGCAGAAATAAAAGAATTTTTGCCTAAGCTCTGTAGAAGGCAAATCTTCAGACAGATAAATCAATCCAGACCACGTCTGCAATGATCACTCTGTGAGCAGTCAGTGTTCTCCACAGCCATGGCCTGTACCTTTGGCAAAAGGCTGCCTTCCCTTCCAAGAGTAAAGATTTGGTTTATACACCTTCAGCTTCTGTTCAGCATCTCGGAAAACTACTCCTTTGTTTCTTTCCCCCAAAACCAACAGAAAAAATGGACTCCTAAAACTCAGATCCTGGCAAACAGCTGCTTTACAGAGAGACCAGGATTTATCTGCAAGCGTCTGGGCATGTTAATGCAGCACATCCCACCCTGACTCCATTTGGGAGCCCACTACACAGATCCTAACTGAAATTTCCCTTCTTCTACCCAAAGTTTCATTTTTTTTCCAATTCTTAGTTTAGCAATCCCTCTCAGTGGCTCTGTCTTGCTTAAAGACAGGCTGACCAATGTGAACAGGGTCACCAATGGGCAGCTAATACAGCTGGCTTGGTAGAGATAACTGAAAAATAAAACTAAGCTTCCTATCACAAATCATTCATTAACCAAATGACTCCATCAGGAGCAAGCAGTGTACAAGAGATGTGTCATGGAAA
>NW_008601005.1:0-502 GCF_000691845.1 Merops nubicus | reverse complement strand
TTATTGTTTGCCCATAAAGCAGCATGCAATAGGTAAAAGAGTGACAGAAAAAGTAAAGTAAAGAGGGGAAAGAGAGTAATAGCTACCACTACAGGTCCAAGGTGTCCCTATGGTCCCAGGTCCATGCGGCATCCCACTGGTCCTTCGGATCGTCGTGATCCTTGGTGGGGAAAGCTTCCAAGTTTGGTTGCTAAGAAGCCATCTTTTATGCTAGGTGATGCACCTTGCTCCTCCTCTCTCCCATGGACTCCTGCAAGTCTCCACCTTCCTCCAAGGCGGCCACGCTCGCCCGGGGAGGAGTGTCCGAGGCGTGGTCTGCCTTAGAGTCAGGTAGCTTTTGGCCAGGAGGTGGGTTTTCGTATTATAATGAGCAAAGTTCACACAAGTCTGCAATTTCTTCATCAGTGCTGACAGCCTGTTGTCCCAGGGTGGCAAATATGCAGCTTATCAGTTGTGTAGTACTTTAAGTTCCCATCTCTGCTGTGTTACCCCAGAGCATGGC
>NW_008601004.1:0-15145 GCF_000691845.1 Merops nubicus | reverse complement strand
TTTCTATGATTCTATGAATTCACGCCTCAGACATGGCCACAGAAGACCCCAGCTGTGCAGGAGGAGGTTCCAAACCACATCCAATCAGATAATCCCAACAAGAAGTATCGTTTGAAACTATGAACACATTTTTGTGTGAATAACTGTCACTGAAAAACAGTCATTGAATGCATGATAGAATTTAAGGTTGGTAAGGACAGCCACTTAGTTACACAAAGAGACTGTCAGTCAAAAGTCCAGTTTTCATTCACTGAATGGCTCTAGTGAAGGTTTTTTAAACTGTGATTTAAGTTCGGCCATGTATAAGGTGGTTACTGACCTGTCTCATGGGACTACAATGAACAGATACTGATAAAGAAGTTGGTAATCTTTGCAGGAAGGGTGACAGCTCTGTATTGGATTAGAACAAGAGACAATGAGATTAGGTCTCATACTCTCAAGAGCAGTTAACCACGAAACACCCACAGAATTTAAATAGGTGTTGGCTGTATAACATCATTAAAGTTATTTGAGAGTATTTCAGAGTGATCCAGGGTAATGTAAGAATTACAGAGAAACTTCACTGACTTCAGCTGTGAAAGCTGCTTATAGAAATGGTATGTCAATTTTAATACTCTTTTCATTATATCAAAAACCATTTGATTAACTAAAATGTCTAAAAATGCATGTAAACTCTTTGCTTTACAACGGCTGAATAAACTAACAAAAAGGAGGCACCACAGTGGCATGTCTTAATTCGTGTATCAGATCTTGCAGATGGGCCTGGAAATTTTTTTGGGTGGTCTTCTGTTTTTTGGTTTGGTGTTTGGGTTTTTTCTTTTTCCCCGTCATTCTATGATATACCTTTTCATAGATTTGAGGTAAATTTTGATGAGAACAAAGAAGTCTCAGATGGAAAATTCGAGTATCTGTTCCCACCTTTAGCACAGATTTTCAGCGTAGCTTTGCAGTAGTTATTTGTTATGGACGTGCATCTGATTCCCCATATCTACTGAAGACTTAATTTATGTAACTACTGCTAGAATGAAAATATCTTTGAGTTGTTGCATGTGGTCTTACATTTTCCTTGACACCATTTCTGAAATGGAAGTTATTTTAGGATCCTACTATCCAGTATTCTAGGATGAAAGACTCTTATATTAGGAATTATAATGATTAATTTTTTTAATTTTTATTTTTTCCTTTTTTTTTGTTTTCCTGCTGTGACAAGTTGTGAGTCTTTTTTTCACAAAAAGGACATCCAGAAAAAGGATAGAATGAAAGCCAAAACTGAGTGATGCTTACACAGTACAAAGGAAAGAGTTGGCAGCTCCTCAAGACTGGTTTTTTTAAAATCTGTTTTCCAGAGGATCTGATAAGCTGGATTTCCACAAACTGAAGTGAACTGTTCAATAGAGATATCCCCAGGCACTGCTCATAGTCAACAAATCAAACAGATTAGGCCTTTTATCAATTTTGATCAACATCTTGTAACCTCTTTAAAAAAATTTCCAAACACGTTTAAGCATTTTTGCAATCCTTGTATAGTCTTACAGCACATGACCTTCTCTTTGTCTTCTTTTTCTTTGTAAAGAACTTAATTCAATTTATCTGCTTAGAAGAATGATCTTGTAATTCAAAAGTACATCAAATTAGGAGTTCTCTGGGACTCCAGCATCTGGAATCGCTATTTGTGCTCTAAGAGACAGTCAAATGATTAATGTGATGCAAAATAGAAATTGCCTACTGTCAAATTACCTCTTAGCTCTCTTTTGTACTGAGTTGTACAGTATTTTTGCCCACCTGTCGCACGATCACATTCTCCATCTGTCAGTCTAACTTTTGGTGTTTTCAAATTAAATTTTAAAGAAAGGTGAATACATTCTCTAAGTGGATGAGAGAAGCTCAAATGGAGGGAAGGCAGGGAAAGCTTGGCCATTGTCAGTCCTCATTGGAAACAAGTGACTGAACAAGTGGAACGTGCAGTTGGCTGAGGAGCCAACGTGCAGGAAGGTCAGACTCAGTCATGGCATGCTCTGCCTCCTTCCCAGGTGACAGACCAACACACTGTGAAGGAAACTTCGAGGAGAGTGGAAGCTGAGTGTAAATACACAGGGAGTACTACGAACATGAAGATACTGCTTAGGAGCAGTGGTGTGAAGAGTCGTGAGGAACTTTGTTTAGGAAAATTTGAATTATTTTTATGGGCTGGTCTAGCAGACAAGAGACCAAAAAAAAAAAAAAGTTAATGGGAATTATTTGTAATTTTTTTTTTCAAGACCATTATTTCCCCTTTTCCTTCATGTGTAAACCTGGTAAACCCTTTGTGGCTATTCTTAAATTGTGCTGGTTTTTCTACCTTCTGTGCTAGACCTTCATCTCTCTGCATTGGCATAACTAATTATTCTGTTATGCCAAAGATAAATTTGTCTTAGTGTGAGTCTAGCAGGCAGTGTACTGAAGAGGCTCTAAAGCTGATACAGTTGCATGGCACATCACAAGCCAGAAACAGTTTTTCTGTTTCAGAATCTACTACCATGGGGGAGGTCCCTGAACCAAACTATATCATGAGGCATAAACATGTATCATATTCTGAATTACATTATTTCTTCAGTTGTTAATGTCCTGTCTCAATTTTTTTGTCAGTCATGCCCCTGTAGAGCATGTAAGGGCATTTTTTTTTTGTTGTTGTGTTGAACAATATTCCACTGTGCTGACTCATATTTGTGGAAAACAGCAGAATTAGGAAGTATTTCTGGTATATTACACAATAAAGACTTTTGATATAAACTCTTCAGATGGGCAGTTGCTTCTTTATAATCTTGTCAGAAGATGCTCTGCTCCATTCCCTCTGCAAGTTTAGGATTGTCATTCAATGAACTCATGAAAAGGCAATTTCATTATCTATAAGAAATATATTAGCAACCTGATTCCATTTCATAGTGCCCTAGTTGTCATACATCACAATTAATACTAATTGGCACACTTTTACCCAGATTATAAAACGTTCAAATAGTCATGCAATATATAAACTTTTCCCCTAAGTAAATGCATTTATCATCAAGGCAAGGAATCCTTCTCTCCTCTCTGTACAGTTCTTTTCTACAGTTTTATGTACAGTGAAACACCTCCAAGATGAGGCTTGAAGTATCCACACCCTCTTGCTTTTCCTCCTTTACAAAGACTCACTGCAGGACTTACTGTTGACTCATGACTGTGCCTGGAGAGGTAGAATCTGTGAGGCTGAACAGTTTCAGAGAACAGGAGTTAAGAGACTGAGTCTTGCTTCATAACTGTTCAGGGAGGGTGGACTGAACACCACATTATTGTATAAAAGCTACACTTCTTCACCTTAAAGGACAAGAATGAGTCATAATCAGTTTGAAAAGACGACAACCTGTGTTGACTCATGACTGTGCCTGGAGAGGTAGAATCTGTGAGGCTGAACAGTTTCAGAGAACAGGAGTTAAGAGACTGAGTCTTGCTTCATAACTGTTCAGGGAGGGTGGACTGAACACCACATTATTGTATAAAAGCTACACTTCACCTTAAAGGGCAAGAATGAGTCAGAATCAGTTTGAAAAGACAACCTGGGCTTATCTTCAAGCTTCTTACTTTCCTATCAACAAAGAAATCTTAAAGCCTTTGACGGAGGTGGTCCCGCATTCAGATCCCTAACACCAGCACCTGAACTGTACCTATTGACTTGAACTGCCATTCTAGGTTTCCCAACACTTTATAGAAGGCAGGTATGAAGTGCATTAAGTTCTTGATTCAGCACCAAAATGCAAAAGCCAGATTTGGAGATTTATTTCTTTTAAATTTTACAGCTTAGAGTGACCTGACCTTTGGTCCTTGGCAAAACTGAAAGAAAAAAAGAAAGACTGGGTATAAAGCCAGGATGTTTCTCACCTTTTTTTAATTACCCAGAATCTTCTTTACTATATTTTTCAATAGAAATTTAATTTTTCTTTCATTATTGTAGGCAACAGTGTGTTCTTCCTGCCAGGAAATCTAAATAATTTATGGCTACAGAAAGCATGCCAACATAGCCAAAGGAGAGAGCTAAATTGTTCAAATGCAAATCTCAGAAAGACTCTTCTTATCTTCTGCTTCAGTTTCTATGGTAGTAATGACAGAGTTCATAATTCTGCAAACATCAGTAAGGGAAAGCAAGTGCATCTCAAGTTAACAAGAACTGGATTTCATATATGGAGAAAATACAGGACTTCAGATCTTCATCAATACTTGGTACCATGATTTATAACATGTTAAACTAAACTATAAAAAACAAAATAAGTAACTTTTCATCTGTAATCTACAATACTTTGGAAATAAAGTAGGACACTGCAAAGAACTTCATCCAGTGAGGTATCTCTGTCCTTGTGAACTTCATGTGGCACCTCAAATATGGCTTAGGAGGCAGCTCACAGATATGAGCTGGTCTTCAGCTACTCGTTGTCTTATTTGTCTGGATAAGATTTTCTACCATGAAAGCAAAGACTCTGGAGAAGTAAAACTGCTGATTATTCCTGTGAAACCTGACGGTAGGATTTAGAGTTTCTGATAGCAATGCTACTGCATCTGAAGCTCCAAAAGATGGCACATTCATTAATGCATACCTTTATATCTTGATTGGGCTTGCATAAAATGAATCCAGTTGCGTTTGCCCATGCTCTCTCTAGGAACATTATTCCAAGAACACAAAAAAAGTGTTCAAAAAAAACCCACCAGATTTTATAAACCCCAGGTTCACCTCCCTACTTAGTCTCCTGCCAATAAGGACCTTAATGGGAGCTCATATTTACAGGGGATCAGCCATTTGTTATAGCTGTTGGTGTGCTGGCTGCTGTTTCAGTTTGATTGCTCTGCTAATGTTTGATTGCTCATCTAACTTAAAAACAAAACCAAAAAAAAACCAAGAACACTTCTTCTATGTTAGTTTTTTATCCTAGAAATTGATTTAATTGAAATATTTTAAAAGATGTTCATAACAGTGCACTAGTATTTGGCTGTAGTGCTATCTCCACAGCAGACATTCAAGAAGTTTTCCTACTTTGATGTTTTGAAAAGCTTCATGAGATTTATGTTCTGACAACAGGTTTTAAGCTGTACAAATTCTTTGCCATGGCTCTCTCTTCACCTTTGCACGGTAACAAAAGTTGTTTACAAAACAGGCAAACTTTATTACTATGCAGTTTACTTAGGCAAAGAGTAACCATGAAAACTGTAAAATATAATTGTGTTATAATCCAGCCAGAACAATTCTCTGACTGAAGTCACACATTTCATGGAGATTTTCACAGTTAAAAACTTATATGTCTACTTCAGACATAAATTTATGAACCACAGCTTGTTTTGATTCAAACATTAATCTGCTGTCAAACTGGCTACAAGTGACATTTTCTAGGTGGTTGAGTAAAAAGGTATCACAATTATTTCTTATCAGTATAGCAGTAAAGGCCATTAATTATCAGTGACTACCTTTCTGTTCATTTTTTTTTTTCCCCTTAAAGGCAAATGCATCTCAAAAGAAAATTTAGTTCATAAAATGATATAATGTTAGAATAGTTTGGATTATAAGGGAATTTAAAAGTCATCTAACCCATCTGGGAGAGGTGTTCCACCCCACTGGTTATTTTCATGGCCTTTTTCTGGGCCTGCTCCAACAAGTTCATGTCTTTCTCGTGTTGAGCACACGAGAGGTGGATGCAGTACTTCAGGTGAGGTATCTCTAGAGCACTGTGGAGTGGCAGAATGACCTCCCTAGACCTGTAAGCAATGCTTCTTTTAATTCAGCCCAGGATACAATTGGCCTTCTGGGATGCAAATGCACATTGCTACCTCTTTCAAGGCATCTGTCAGCTCCTCCATCCCATAACCTCTATTGATACAGAGCATTGCCCTGACCTTGCCTTTGGCCTGGCTGAGCCTCATGAGATTCTTATGGGCCCACTTCTCAAGCTTATCTGGGTCCCTCTGGACAGCATCCTGTCCTGCAAATGTGTCAGCCACACCACTCATCCTGGTGTCATCTGCAAAGTGCTGAGGGTGCCCTTGATCCCACTGTCTATGTCATGGATGAAGATATTAAGCAGCACTGGTCCCAGTACAGACCCCTGAAGGACACCACTTGTCACCAATTTCTGTCTGGATATTAAACCATTGACAACTACCTTCTGATGTGATCATCTAGACAATTAATTACCCACCAAACAGTCCACCCATCAAAAACATGTCTCCAATGTAGAGAGAAGGATACTGTGGGGGACTGTGTCAAAGGCCTTAGAGAAATCCAGATAGATGACATCCATTGCTCTTCCCTTATCTGCTGATTTAGTTACTCCAGTTGTTCTACTGTCCAGTTTGATAATGTTACCATACAAATGAACTGCCAAAGTATAATACAACAAATAACTTGACAGGCAGGTTCAGAGGCCCTGAGGGAGAGAAAGATCAAGCAATTTAATTGGTATTTGTTGCATAGTCCTATCACTGGTATTAAAATTTGTCATGCATAGCATTTCACTTTAAATCTTGCTGATCTGCAGAGAAACCAACAACCCACTGAGGGACTAAACCAAGTCATTATTATGTCTAATAAAAAATAGAGAGCTGATCTCTGGCCCATTTTAGGCAACTCAGGAAAAAAACAGTTTCTCTCTATTGACTTTAGAGGAAATTTACAGCTATCGTCCAGTTAATTTACACTTCTCTCCCAAACTGTAGAAATACAAGCCACTCCAGATCTCATTTAGACAATGCAAAGGTTTTTCTTACTTCATTGGGAAGCATACTGAAACAATAGTTAACGAAAAAGTGTCCTGGTTCTGTGTAAAAAGGGGTTCAGGGCAGGACGCACATGGAACAGAACTATGTACTCGCCTCTCCCACCCCAAGAGAGAGAGAGAGACACTTTGGAAAAAAAATGAAGTATATTGTTCAACAAGGAACAGAAAATGAAAAAAGGAGGTAAGGAAAATAATATATATAAAGATTAGGGGAAAAATACAAAAAGTAAAGGATACAAAGCCCTCAGAAATGGTTCCAGGGTCCCACGGAGTGAAAGGACAACCTCCCTCTCCAAGCTCCAAGGCAGGAGTGAAATTAGAACCCACTCCCTGCCTCTTATCAGAGTGTGTGTGGGAAGGGGAGGGAATACAATGGTTCACCCCCACCCCGGGGTATGCAGAGAATGAGAATTCATAAAAAAAAGTGTTTGAATGACATCAGATATACTCAACCAAGGATTAGAAAATCACTGTGTGGCCTTTTTATGCAAAAGTTTTTCAAATAACTGCTCCACATTTCCCATCCAGCCGTGTGAGGGACTACAGATAGAAGTCTAGTATAGGATTAATCAGATCCTACTACACACTGATTCCCAGAACACAAATAAGCGTGTCATGGTTGCTGTGACATCTAGAAATTCCACCAGACCATTGTAAAGTCTGTCCCCCGGAACTGTGCAGAGAACATTGAGTTCTCTTTTATTTGAAATTGAGCTTCAGCTTATCCAAGTTTTTACTGGATGTTATACAGTCATGGAATTAAAATGGTGTTTCTGGGGAAAAAGGGTCTAAATTGTTCATATTTTGTGTCTAATGAGGAATCACTAATAGAATTCTCTTCATAAAAATACTACTTGAGTTTACATATTCAAGAGAATTTCCATACTTTGGTCCACTGCTGCAGTACAGATCAGAGGAAAATACTGTGTTTAAAAATCCCTGTCCATCCGGACAAGATAGAAAAATAATTACTTATTTTGATTCTTCATAATCCATCAGAAATGTGTGCTGTTAGAAAAGAATTTTTGTAATTCAGCCATTCTGCACTTTAAAAGCCATAACAGAGAAGATGTATCTCTGTCAAACAAAATCTCCTGAAGTACAGTAGGAAATAATACATTCACCAAAAAAAGTGAGCACATGAGGATTTCCATAAAGATGTGCTCTTCTGCTGTGTACAGATGGTCAGATGCAATTTATTTTGAAATCCATCATATATGAGCTGGTATGATTCAGCTTGTCAAATTACATTCTTGACAGGCTCAGTCTTTAAAGAAGTACTAAAGCTTATATAACAGCAATAATTGGTCAGCACAGGCCTATTTTCAGAAGCATCTGATGCTAACCAACTTTGAATAAGGGAGCATTTTGGCAGAAAATGATTGATCTCAGAAACCAGACTCAAAGACATACGTCTCTTTGGATTTAAGTTTATGAAAAAAAAACAAAACAAAACAACCCCAAACCAGAAAAATAACCTCAATGGAAAACAAAACCAAAACAAACAAGCAAACAAAAAACCACCCACAACTTTAGAAGATTAATATTAGTATTTTCCTCCTATAGAATTAGAGACATTTCCCACTCACTCACCCCAGAGCACAACATTCAGAAGAATATCTGAGATAGTGTCATTGTTTTCCAGCTGTAAGCTCTGAGAATGCAGAATTGTGTTTTCACTGGTGTAAGCTATTCCTGAGATCCTGGAGCTGTGTTGTGACTGTAGAAGCCACAGCCATACTAGAAGCTGCTACAGGCTCAAGCAATGGGCTACTCCTAGCCCCATAGAGTGCTGTCCCCTGTACTCCTTGCTAAACTAAATTAAAAAGAAGTATAATATTTGGTAGGAGCAAATAAGGTAGAATAAGGCATTGATTTGTGCAGCCTCTATAAACAGCTTATGTGGAAAACATCCAGCTCAGCCAGCCTGACTGTTCCAGTCATACCTTTCCAGTTAGAAACCATCAATATCCCCATTGCCTTCTCCATAACAAACATCTTCTGCCTATCCTGTATTCATCTCTGTGGAGTCATCATCCCTGGAGGGGTTCAAAAAGCAAGCAGATGTAACACTTGAGGCTATGGTCTAGTGTTTAGGGAAATGTTGGGATGGAAGTTGGATCTGATGATCCCAGAGGTCCTTTCCAACAACCATAGCGATTCTATGATTCTATTGTGGTGCCTAATAAGAAAATTCTGATTTGTAATGTTTCATGCTCATATGTCCATGAATGTGTCTTTATTTACTTCTTCAAGGCACCGTCTATTTCTTAAGTGGCAAATTTTATTTATGTCTTCTTCAGGAGAACAAAAAGCTGTATATATTTTGTGTAAAATATACCAGATATTTTAATGTCGATTTAAAAAAGGAAGTCATAATATTTTGCTACAGATAGGCATTTTGTTTTAAGCAGAAATTTCTAGAAAATTCCAATGATAATGCTTCTATTATTTTATAAATGTTCCTTTTCTACCTGTCCTACACAGCTTATTTTTCTGGCTGACTTGGGACAGTTTTCATTATAGTTCTACCAGGTCTTGGGAAAACTCTATTTGATGAAACATTTTTCTTTCTAACATTCATTTACAATGCATACTGAATTTTTTTTTCCCAATTTTTATTAAAAAAATCTTAGTAGTTTTATTTGGATGTTTGCTAACAAACTTGTTTAATTTAACATTAATGTTTCTTTATAAACCTACACAAATGCATTTAGTGAAATAATACTCCATATTCCTAATTGCTTGTAAGGTGAATATAGAAAAATAATAATAAAGCTCTGCTTCCACCATACATTAATAATGTGGGGAAGCCTAACAAGGTGGTTAAATATATTTACTCTTTCCTTCCACAAATTTAAAATCTTCATAAATATATTTGGAATCATACTGTAGGTTATTCGTTTCTTGGACCCCATACTTGTTAATATTGGACAAATACTTTTTCTTTACATTTTTACATTACATACAATATTCAGTCCTACATACTGGAAGAATTGATAGCAGTCCTTGTGTCCTGGTTCCGTGTAAAAAGGGGTTCAGGGCAGGACCCACACGGAACAGAACTATGTACTCACCTCTCCTCACCTGAGAGAGAGAGAGAGAGAGACACTTTGGAAAAAAAAATGAAGTATATTGTTCAACAAGGAACAGAAAACGAAAAAAGGGAGGTAAGGAAAATAATATATACAAAGACTTGGGGAAAAGTACAAAAAATAAAATATACAAAACCCTCAGAAATGGTTCCAGGGTCCCACAGAGTGAAAGGACAACTTCCCTCTCCGAGCTCCAAGGCAGGAGTGAAATTAGAACCCACTCCCTGCCTCTTATCAGAGTGTGTGTGGGAAGGGGAGGGAATACAATGGTTCACCCCCACCCGGGGTCCTCCCAGTTGCTGGAAGGTCACGGCCCCATTCCAAGCCTCAAACCACAACACCTTGGAAAACATTCAGTACAGATGCACCATGACCTTACAAAACGAGACACTGGGAAATTTCCTTAGCACAAGTATGTTTTTTACATTCTTTCTCTGCTGAGTGCAGCCCCCAGCAGGATAACAGCACTGCAGAATGGCTATTATAGCAGCAAATATGGAGTCCTTAATAAGATGATGTAAGAAAGAGGTCAGACTCATAAATTAAGTTTTTCTTTGGTTGATGAGTAATACGATAAATATTTCATACTGATGTTTTTGCCATTTCACCTGTTGATACTTTCTCACAGGCTATATGGTTGATGGTTAACTCTTTAGTAACAAAAATGGAGCATATACAGTGGTTTTCATTAAGCATTGACACTCTAATATTATTGTGGAGATGTATTTTAATGTTTGTTTCAAAATATGAAAAATATTGTTTATTTACCCTTAAATGTTAGTTTTTTTAATCACAGCTTTAAAAAAATCAGACTTGTTAAGTAAATATCTCATGTGAGTCGTTCTTTTTCTCACAATAAAAATTGAACTTCCAGAATCAATATTTGCCAGATGTTTCCATGAGCAGAGAATATATTGCTCCCATCACCCACATGCTATGAATTATAAGAAAAAATAGAGTTGGTAATATTAATAAAGGCAGGAATGGAGTTGTTCAATGTACAGCCTAGTCACTAGGATGCTCTTTGTTTGATTAAAATGTCAAGAAGTCTATTAAGAAGCAAAGACAAAGGCAAACAAGTGTCTCAAGAATAATAGCCACCTACCAAAACTCCAGTAATAATCAAAAGCTATTCATTTATTCTATTTGCTTCTGATCCTCTGCAGCATTCACTGGAGCAGCTTGTTAAAGGGTCAAGAGAAATTCTCCATCTGGCTGCTAGTAAATTGGGCAACCAGGTAAGCAAAAAGCCAAACTGACTCTCAGACCTCAGGGCACAGGAGTGAGTGAAGCTGGAAGGGCTGCATAGGTCTTAAAAAAAAATATAACAAGAGTTTAGATAATATTCATACGTATGTAGATTAATCTTTAATCAAAAACCTTTTCCTTCTTACATTATGCTTTCACTTAAGAAGCTATCTGGTTACTCTGCTCCTCCCCAACATAAAATATTGCAGGGATGACATTCTTTTACATAGAAGCAACTGGAAAAGAGCTGATCAATGAAGAGTTTATCCTTGCCCAGTGGAGTCAGAAAAGTTTGAATTTTACATAAACCTTCATTCACAAGAGAGTACACTCAGACAAATAAAGCATGGTATAGATGTATTAGGTCTATAACAGGCAGGTTTGATGTCAACTGTAAGGTTATACACACCTAACAAAGAGAAAAATGAAACTAATTGTCCAAATGCTAGTTCAATACTGGAGCCAACAGGACAACTCAAAAATCCTGTGTTCCTTGCAATATGGTTTTTCTTGTAAATTTTACTGCTTATCATGTTGATAGACTTTGATCTGACTGACTAAAACATCATGCAGGACAAGGGTAAGCATTGAGTGTAGTTGCACTGAAGGACATAAGGACCCAATTAAATGTATTGTTGGAGCCAAAACAGATGCTGCAGCTGTCAAGAAAAAAAAAAAATGTTTGCAAGAGTAAAAGCATTTGCTGAGTAAATAGTGAAAAACAAAGCAACAGAAAAAGAACTAATATTCCTTCTGGAACTAAAAAATATTTCTAATAGAAGTGAGACATTCATGGGTCTACCATCAATTCTTTAAGGACCCCGTGTTGCAGTGCATTGGAAAGTAAGAACCCCACAGTCAAGAGAAATTCTTATAACTTTAAAGAAATTGTAAGAACATTTATGTCATAGTTAATACATTTATGGGAAAGTTAGGTAAAACACAGCGTCTATATTAAATAAAATACCAGATTTAAAGAACAGAGGCAAAATGGAGTAAAATTAGTCTGTCTTAAGCCAGTGGAATCTGAGGCATCGTTTCTACAACAACAAAAAAAATATTATTTGAAATGTAGAAGTACCACATTACTCAAAATCATCATCTGCTAAACTGTTACGTCACACTTGGGATCAGTCAAAAATGTTCTATTAGCTGTTTTGGGGAACTGTCACACTTCCCCTGCTGTGTTTGTGACTATCCAACAATTTCCACTACTAAGCCTGTATTTTGCTGATGTGTGTTTTATGTGACAAACATTCATATGAATAGGTTTGTGATTGAAACAGTACCTTTGAAGTGAAATTTTGGAGCTTAGCTGACACTTCATTTCTACCTGCTCCATCTAAGTTGGCAGACTCAATGGGACATGTATCCTCAAATGTGTATGAGATTCACATTGTGTCATTGATGACTTTACTCACTTGTCCTCAGACACTATTTATGTCCATAAATGTGGGCTGGGCCTCCACATCTTTGTTCTGAGATAATTTTACAAAATCTAGAAAAGGGGTGTATTTAACATTTTTTTTTTTACTAATAGAGCAATTTACATTTATTCAAAAGCTTCTATCACAAAGCAGCTTACAAACTATACGCAGGAATCCATCCATCAAACGTGACCTCAACCCATGGATGGAAATGCAATAGTTCTTTTAACAGTGCTCACTCTCTGTATTGCTGCCTTGAATATTAAACAACAACTTGCAGGAGAGTGAGTGTAATCCTTCATCCTATTTGCTAACTGCTCACAACATTTCAAAATTTGAGTGCCAAAAGACAGACTTCTAATCAATACGATGTTGTTTGGCAACAAGTTTCTTGGAAAGATAAAGCTTTCAGAACTCTCACTGGTGTCAGTTCTGGCACTCAAATCCTTCAAAATGTATAGTGCCTAATTTAGCATGCAAAATTAGCATACAGCAGTGATAACGGCAAACAGCCATGACATCAAGACATTTGAGCATGGAACTGGGAGTGGAAATCAGGCATACTTACAATCCTGATTCTAATTCTTAAATGGTTATCAAGTTTTGCATCATTATTGTGGACTAGCTCTCTAAGAGGAGTATAATTTATCTGATTTGATATCACTTCAACAGATAGCTGATATCACTTCATCAGAGATCCTTTGTAAGGACTTACGTGTTGCTCCATCTACATTTGAGAGTATTTAGAAAAACAGGTACTTTGTCTTAAATAATACATCTCTCTATTTCCATCAAGCTACAAGTGTATATTACATGATCAGGTAGAAAATGTTTTTGTGGCTAGCAAACTCAGTGCTGCAAGGGAAGTATACTACTTGGAACTAATAAGACAAATTGTTTTAAAACACCACCAAACCCTTTACTGGTTTATAAACAAATCTTTCTACCCTAGGGGGTAAAATGAAACGTGATGGCAGGGTGACATGATGACATATTACAGGGATAACAGAGGTTAGCTTTGTTTATCAGGAAAAAGGAGATAGGTGTAGAAAGGAGCCTCATTTATTAAAATGAGAATTTTAGAGATGGCTGTTTCATAAAATTTCTTAAGCTGCTCAGTTGTCGGCAGCAAACCAGAGTATCCTGTCTGTCCTTGAATCTCACAGCACCACAAAGGATAGAAAATGAAACACAGTTTGAAAATAATGTTGCATATCACTTGGCAGTTTCATAAAATAATAAGATATATCTTACGTTGCTATAGAAGAAAAGGTTTAGCTCTCTGCAGTTCTCAGGAGGGCTGAGAATGGGGTTACAATAAAACTCTATAGAGTTGATTCCAATCATACCTACAAATTAACTGTGTGATGCATCAACTTCTACGGTAACACCAATTGCATCTACAAGCTCGTGAGGAAATATGGAAACCCTGTGTTGGCAAAGGGTTTGCACAGCTCCAAGGCTTTTTATTTACTGTAGGAGTTTTGCTATTATCTCTTTTTTCCCTCTAAAAACATTTCTGAAAAAAAAAAAATTTGCTTTAAAATGTCCCAGTACATTTTCTAAGACACTGTACCATGTGTTATTGTTCCATATACAAAAGAGTACTAGATTTATGGGAAGGGCTAAAGCTTAGTGTTCATTATCATCTATTCTGAAGATACATAAAAAGTTCCATACTTAAGAAAACCCATTCTTTCTGATATTGGTATAAATGTGCTGTTCTTATATCTATAGGAACTGTTTTCTCTTATTCAGGAACAGATCTTTCAAGGCTAAAGGTCTAAAGAATGGTTTTCAAGCATTTTATTGATCTTGAAAGGACAAGAATAAAGGTGATTTTTTTTTTTTAAATAAAAAACAAACCTACTCTCTTTCTAGGAAAAAAAAAGTACTTACAATACTATTATTAGTTCTAAATTTATTTTTTTTTTTCCCTGATTCACATTTTATTGTTGTTTAGGAATCATTGAATGGGTCATAGTTTCTGTTTGACATATCTGTTGATAAAAAATAAGTCATCCATCAAGCCTTCTGTCTCCATTAGGTGACCACCCATACCTGTGATGATTCCATCCTCTGAGGAAACCTCCATCACTAATTTCACCTTTCCAGTGTACTCTGAAGCTGGAGTGAGAAGTGTCATAACTGACTTCTGTCTAGATGTGGTTTTTCCCCATTTGGATATTAGTTTTGTTGGGTACTTCTTTCTTCTTAATGAACTGGTCCCCAACAACACATGACTCATATTATAATTGGAAATGAAAGATATAGCTAACGAAGCCTGATTAAATATAAAGTAGAATAGAAAACACCATCACTGGAAATTAATTTCCAGCACCTAACCATTTCTGATCAGCACCTGAGTCATACCATATGTCTTCAAGACAATCCAGATTTAGAAGAAATTAATTCTTATCCCCAAGTTTTTAACAAAATATGAAGATTGCTACATTATGGAGGAAGTTGTGTAAGTACAAGTGATATTTTTGCTGTCATGGTTAGATTTTAATATCTGATCAGCATATTTTTCTTTTCCATTGGAGGAATAAAGACTGATTCTGGGCCAGGTCAACAAAAGCATAACAAGCAGCTAGAAAAAAAA
>NW_008601003.1:72895-76705 GCF_000691845.1 Merops nubicus | reverse complement strand
TTCACCGGCTGTGCAAAAAGGTGTGTCACTACTTCACACTGTATGAGGGGTGAGACGGGTACAAATATATTGCCGAAGAGTTTTAAAGTAAGGGGTTAATTCTTTTCTCTGTTATGAACACTCTCGCTGAGTGGACCCAGGAAACCAGTGTGGAAGAAGGCTTCTGAGCAGTTCGAGATGAACTAGGCAAATGAGCATCCTTGGAGAAATCGAGGAGGTGGAGGAGCATAAGCAAAGGACCAGGTTTAATGGAAAATGTGAAAATTCTAGGAGGGTCACAATGTAAATTCGTTGTGGTAATGAGAATGGGGCTGAACTGGAGTGTAAAATGAAGAAGATGATTACCCCTTGTGGACTTTTGGGAAATGACAGTTGTGTGCTTACTACATAAAACGTACCATTTTTGTCCTATTTCACAGCCTTTGTTCAGGGCAGATTAGGATTATGGGGTACTAGCGGATAGAAAATAAGATCCAGAATCTTTTCATGAGGCTTCTGCTGTTGTAAATTAACTGGCCGTTTTACTGTTGTTAGATAGTGCACAACTATTTTCCTAATACACATTTTCTTTTTGTATAGTCATTTTCACTGGTCTCCATATTCTGTGTGGACTGTCCTTGTTTGTCCTACAGATATTTCCAACATAAAGAAAGAAAGGAAAAGAAGGAAGAGAGCTTTTCCTTTAGAAAAATATTAAAAGGCCTATCTTTCCTTGCAATTTTTTTTTTTGGAAGCTAAAGATGCCTCCTTCTTAAGTGATAACAAAGTATTCGGTGTCAATTGAAATTTTTTTTTTTTTTTCCCCCATCACTTGTTGCAAATACATTGGGAATTGATCACTGCATGTCATTAGTTATTGTTTTTCCAGTCATCATTTGAATGTGAACAAATAATTGTTTCAAAAAAGGGAGTGATCTTGAATGCCTAGTAGTGACCTCTGACTTTCAAAAGTTAATCAGTTGGTCACAGAAATACCAAATAACAGAGATTCTCAGCTTATATTTTTTCCATTGGCATCTTAATCTGAGATAAAAATGACAGTTCTTACAACATTTCAAGTATCATGCTTTACGCTGAATAAAACTGCATTAAGGGTTTGAGTCTTTTGGTTAAAACAGGCAGCTTCTGGGAGGGAGGCTCTTTCCAGTTAGAATAAATACTTTTCCTATTGAAATCCAAAAGTTTCAAAGTTTTAATATTTCATTAAAAGGCATGGAAAAAGGCAAGCTAAGATGTAGACAGTAGTCTGTTTACTTTTTGAGGACCTTCTTAGAAATAGAAAAAAAAAATCTGAATAAAAATAGACATTAATTTAAATTACTTCAGTATTGTAAAATTATTCTCTAGGATTCTTGAATTCTGGAGTCTTTCCTTGAAAATCGTAAAAATAATTTTTTTAATAGGAAAATTTATGTACATAGACTCTGGAAAAAAAAGAATTTATACTTAAGATCTAATTACAGCTTTCCATCACTAGAAAGAAAATCTGAACACTGGCTTTTCTCTTGATGAGGAAGAAAACCAACAAGAAACTGGGGCTGGGGGAAAGAGGCAGGAAGAGGAATGTCACTGGAAAGCAAAGAAACAGGAAGAACTTTTACAGTCACTTTCTTATTTCATACTTATCACCATAGTGTGTGGTAAGGCCCAACACCTCACCAATGGCAAGGGTCAGGCAGGACACTTGGAACGTTTTTGCTTTTGCCTGTGCTCCAGGGACTATACAACTCCTCTGAGTATTGCAGCAGCAATTTTTTCCTGTGGTCAAAAGCTACAGCTGCCACCTTTCTAACCACAGCAGTCTCCAGAAGAACAATTTGTCTGCTAGACAGTCTGCAGAATAGAATTTTTCCCTGGACTGGCTGCGACAAAGATACCAGACTTGGAAGCATTTTGTGGGCTGAATATGACCCATGGGACACTAGCTGGACCCCACTAAAGCAATGCAGTAAATTTCTTCTGAGGACATACCCATTCTCTCATTTTCCCCAAAGGAAGAAATGCCTTGCTTGGAAAAATTTCTTTTAAATGCTTTGGGTTAGTTCAGAAGTCTGGCCTTTCTTCTACAGGAGCCAGGACCAGGTGCATCAGAAAGCATGTGAGATAGTACTGAATGTTCATCCTGTCTTTTCAGAACAGTCAATGAACTGGGGGCTTCCCAAGACAAAAACAGTTATCTCATATGATCATGTATAAAAACTTGTCCATTAATACCTTTTTAGATTGAAACTGCCTCTTAAAACTGCGCTTGATCTCTCCATGAGTTATATTGGAGGTGTTAGGATGGAGGATGATGGATTCTTGGGGAAGGCGGGGTGGGGAGGGGTTAGTAAAACTGCCACCTTGGACTTCCAGAGGGCAGACATTGGCCTGTTTAGGAGACTGATTGACAGAGTCCTTTGGGAGGCAGTCATTAAGGGGAAAGGATTCCAGGAAGTCTTAAGGACACAGGAGCACGCTGTCTCCATGTGCCAAAAGACAAGCCATTGGGGAAGACAACTGGCCAGGCTGAACAGAAACCTTTAGTGGCAAAAAAGAAAGGCCATTGGGGAAGACAACTGGCCAGGCTGAACAGAAACCTTTAGCTGGAACGAAAGGAGAGTTTATGGCCTTTGGAAGAGGGGACAAGCCTCTTGTGAGGACCACAAAGATGTAGAGAGGCTATGCAGGGAGAAAATTAGGAGACCAAAAGCACAGCTAGAACTCAACATGGCTACTGCTGTTAAAGACAGTAAAAGATCTTTCTATAAGTACATTAACAACAAAAGGAGAACTAGGGAGAATCTCAGTCCATTTTTGGATGCAGGGGGGAGCACAGTGACCAAGGGTGAGGGAAAGGCTGAGGTACTGAATGCCTGCTTTGCCTCAGTCTTTAGCGGTAGAACTACTCTGGACACCTAGCTCCCTGCACTGGAGGACAGGGAGGTGGGGCAGAGTGGGACCTTCATAATCCAAGGGGAGATGGTCAGTGACATGCTACACCACTTTAAACATCCACCTGTCTAGGGAGCTGTGTGGGTTGCAACCAAGAGTACTGAAGGAGGTGGCAGATGTCATCACCAAGCCTCTTCCCATGATTTACCAGCAGTCCTGGTTAACTAAGGAGGTCCCAGTGGATTGGAGGGTAGCAAATGTGATACCCATCTACAAGAAGGGACAAAAGGAGGATCCAGGGAACTACAGACCTGTCAGTCTGACCTTGGTGCCAGGAAAGGTCATGGAGCAGATCACGTGAGTGCCATCACGCACCATATACAGGACAGCCAGATGATCAGGCCCAGTCAGCACAGGATTATAAAAGTCAGGTCCTGCTTCAAGAACCTTATCTCATTCTATGACAAGATGACCTACCTGGTGGATCTATAAGGCCTTTGATGCTGTTGCCCACAACATCCTAGTGGACAAACTGGCTGCTTATGGCTTGGATGGGCATGTGTTCTGCTGAGTAAAGCACTGGCTGGAAGGCCAGGCCCAGAGACCGGTGGGGAATGGAGTTAAATCCAGCTGGCAGCTGGTCACAAGTGTTGGTTCCCAGAGCTCAGTATTGGGACCACTTCTGTTTAACATCTTTATCAATGATCTTGATGAGGAGATAAGAGTGCAACTTCAGTAAGTTTGCAGATGACACCAAGTTGTGTTGGAGTGTTGATCTGCTTGAGTGTAAGTAGGCTTTACAGAGGGACCTTGTCAGGCTGGATCAATGGCCTGACGACAACAACGGTATGCAGTTCAACAAGGCCAAGTGCTGGGTCCTGCACTTAGGTCACAACAACCCCAGGCAACGCTCCAGGCCTGGGGAGGAGTGGCTGG
>NW_008601003.1:72535-72841 GCF_000691845.1 Merops nubicus | reverse complement strand
CGAGGTGGCAAAGAACGCCAATGGCATCCTGGCTTTTGTATTAGAAATTGGGTGGCCAGCAGGACCAGGGAGGTGATTGTGTTCTGCACTGGTAAGGCCACACCTCGAGTACTGTGTTTGGTTTTGGGCACCTCAATATGAGAAAGACATCGAGGTTCTGAAGCAGGTCCAAACAAGAGCAACTAAGCTGCTGAAGGGCCCAGAGAACAAGTCTTACAAGGAGTAGCTGAGGGAACTGGGGCTGTTTAGTCAGAAGAAAAAGATGCTGAGGGGAGACCTTATTGTTCTCTACAACTGCTTGGAAGG
>NW_008601003.1:28883-72378 GCF_000691845.1 Merops nubicus | reverse complement strand
TAGGTGCTCCTCTCTTCTTACAATAATTAGTGTTAGAACAAGAGGGAATGGCCACAAGCTGCTCCAGGGGAGGTTTAGACTGGACACTAGGAAGAACTTTTTCACTGAAAGGCTTGTCAGGTATTGGAACTTGCTGCCCAGGGAGATGGTTCAGTCACCATCCCTGGAAATGTTTAAAAGCCATGTAGGTGTAGTCCGTGGGGATATGGCTTAGAGGTGGGCTTGGCAGATTTGGGTTGATAGTTGGACTCAATGAACTTAGAGGTCTTTTCCAACCAAAATGACTCTATGGGGGAAAAATTAACCCCTGTTCATTCTCTCCATCCTCTTTATTTACATAAATCTCAGATGTACTTCCTCCATTGTCTTTTTTTTTTTTTTTTTTTCACAATCTGAAGCATCCTCATCAAGTTAGTTATCCTTTGAATGGAGTCCCTTGCTCATTGCAGCAGATTGTTAGTAACTCGTGATGACTTGGTAGAACAGGAAATAGTTCTGTCAGGGAGGAGAACAGAAAAAAAGAGAGTTTTTAACTCTTGGTAGGATCAGAACTACACATAGTATTTGTGTGCTTCAAGTTATTAGAGAGTAGTATAATGAATCTGTGTTTTGTTCTCTGTTCCACTTCTACTAAATCCTATTGTTCCCCTTCTTTTCAGCTGCTTCTTGGCAGATGTTTTTGTTAAACTGCTGTCTCCAGAATGATTAGATCAGCTCACTGCTTATTGCTGTGTATGTGAAGTCAGAAGTATGTGTCACTTCACATTTATTAAGACTGGAATTCACTTTGTTAGTGGTTTTAAACTTTACTCTGTGTGACATTTTTTCACATCTTTTTTTGTGGCTGCCTTTACTAAACTGCATTATCATCAGTACCTTATCCATCAGTAAATTTTGTCAGTAAGTTAATGAAAATCTGTCCTTTTTTTAGATGAGGTATAAATATGTGAACAAATACAGCAGCTAGTATGGAACCCTGCAGGGCTCCACTGTCACCTAGTTCCATTCAGAAAAATCAGTAGCCCTTTCTGTTTTTCCTAGCTTTTAACTGTTTATCTGTAAGAGGACCTCCCTTTTCATCTCAGAATACCATGGTTTCTTTAGGACGTTTTGGTCAACATTCTTTGGTAGTCACATAGATCGTATTAACTAATCTCTGTCTGTTGTGACCCCTTCAAGGAGTTCTAGGAGACTTGTGAGTTAAAATTTCCCTCTGTAGAGCAGACTTTTCCAGTACATGATTTATGTATTTAGATTGGGGAAGACAAGGTGAGCATGGCAGAAGTACACTTGTCTCTGAGCAAAATACTATTGGGGTATGCATTCATCACAGCATCTCTAAGAGAGTTATGTCTTTTCTAACAGAGACACTGTTTATTTCTACTGTGGAGCATTAAATGAGTAAAGATCTTGGCCCTGCTTAAGCTAGAACAATCTATCAGGTACCCTGGAACCAGCCTGGGAAGCACTCAGTGTTACTAAGTCACTGTTCAGTCAAAAGCTAGAGGAGAAAGCAGGCTTCCTTTGCTTCCCTAACGTGTGGTGTTGGGCAGACACACTGCAGCACAGTGCTGTTTGGGATTTTGCAAGCATTGAGACAGTCATCCCGTGCTGTAATGCACTATCTTTGCAACAACAGCGACTTAAAACGGTGCAAGTAAACGCAATTAGGTCATTACCTGCCACAAAGGCTTGTCATTTTCTAACTAACTAGCGATGGCAAAGAACATTTCTCATTACTTTGTAGGAGACTTAAGATGAATGGGAAGTCAAAGCGCATTTCCGTGGCACAGGCTGAAGTGATTAACTGTGGGTATAAACCAAAGAAACCTTTTGTGTTTACAAACCCTTCTCAATAGTTTTCTCTATCCTGCAGCACCTTTTCTTTTTCAGTTGGAGTCAACAAGCTTTTTCCCAGGATAGGTGATGACATTCAAGTACTGAACTATGCTGGCAGTAGTGATGCATGGCGTTTGCACACAACAGCTAGCACTTTACCTGCTTTTTATCACTGGCATCATAGACCTATGAGAGACATTTATGCAGTAGCACCTGGGAGAGCTGTAGTGCCTTAAAAGCTGTATTCTTCCCATGTGTCTCCATGGTTCACCTGTGTCACAGATGAATATGTTTGACACAGTTTGGTTTAGCAGTAATTTAAGTTTTATTAACAGGATGGGACGAATCAAAGGTTTGTTTTAGCAGTACTTAATGAGTAACCAACTTAAAGATTAACAAGTGATTTAGTAAAGCATGTGGTAATAAAACACTGGCTTAATTGCAGATTCAGTCACAGTAACTTACTACAAGGTACCTACCTTAAGTCAAACTAAGTAAACACACAACATACAGACCCACGGACAGACAGAAATACTCAGATCCAGTGAGATATATAGATGCCTGCACTCATGAAAGTAAATGGATAAAGTCAAGCACCTGGTGGGGTAGAAGAGACTAGCCTGGAGTTAAAATTTCCCCCTTTGAATTTAGAGTAAATACTCATAGTGCATTGTCATTTCTCAACACACAGGAGTTGAGACTCAGACGTTGTCTCGTCCAAGCCTTGTGTCAACTTTACTGGCAGATGGTCATGAGAGGTGTCCCAGCTCAGGGTGTCACAGCCCACTTTGATTTAGGAGAGCTCAAAGGATCTCACTTAGGCTTGCTATTTATAGGATCTGAGATAATTGACTTTTGGCAGGTACTTTTGCGTTGTGGCCTATCATGGGTCATATAATATTCTGCTTTGCAAAAGCCTGGACCTTGCTACATTTTAATGTTCTAGTAGCAGCCCACCTTGGTCCACACCCAAGTACAGGTGTACCAGGCTGTCAGAGGGTTGACTGATGGTCTCTACTGTTCCAAGGTGATAAGGAGAGGAGTAGGAGTTGGGTGCATTGAGGGGTTGTCTCAATACTGTTGTCCACAGCTTATGTTCTATTCTGGATTGTTGGGAGGTATTTGTCATTATTGTCCCCAAAGAATAGGGGAAACAGGAGCCAGGTGGGTTAAGGGGATGCCTCAATGCTCTGATATCTGTATTTGGTTTTCCAATGGATGGTTGTGTGACACAGGCAGGGGTGAGACAGGGACACCTGTACCAAGTGGCCCAGGAGTGGTGGAGAATCCTGACACCAAAACCTGATGGTAGAACCAAACAATAAGATAATCCTAGTAAGCACCTCTTGCATCCCATTCAGTGCAGTACTCTTACTGTCTGCATATGAGTGTTGAAAAGTCTCTCAACTTCTTTGAAAATCCTCCTGGCAAGTTGTACTATGATGGAGTTTGCTGTGACACGAAATGGATTCAGTTCACAGAATGGGTTTGATAGAATAAAGAGGGGGAATGTGTCTTCACAGCAGGGAGTAGTGGGGAAACACTTTGTGGAGAGATACAACCACCAGTGCTTCAAGGTGATAGTCTGGCCACTTTACATAGAAAAAGAACCAAACAAGAAGAATCTGAGGACTTGAATGGATTTAAACAAAACTAGATATCTACCTCTAGAAGTTTGCGTAGCCTAAACCTCTGAACTTGAGGAACTAGTAGGCACGCTTAATGAACTTATTCATAGTAACTTCTCCTCCCAGGGGAGGCATAAAATGAAGCTAATGAGACATACGATGTATGATGTGCAGGGGGGCAGGTGTTAAGGGGGATATGTAGTAGGCGTACCGGGCAGTCTGTACACTCCCAGTACCTCAGCCAATGGGGAAAGGGGGAGGGAAATTTGCGGCCGGGAAATTAGGATAAGAATGGGGCTGTGTCCGCCAGCCAAACTGAGAGACCCCACCGGGATCTGCCCGTGGACTCTCCCTTTATTCGAATAAAGTATATTTTACAGGACTCCTCTGTCTCCTATTGGAACATTGACCTCTAGCAACGGCATTTTCCGCACAGGGATTGAAGCCTGTTTAGTAGCCCTAGTAATTTTTGGGCTTGCTTGGTTTTGTTTATGTTTTTTTCTAGAACCACAGATAACATAATTTCAGAGATCAGACACTCTACAGAAGCAGTACCCTGACACTTCTATGTGTTCCACTCCAGTTTACTGTGTGGAAATAACCTCCTCTTACCAAAGTCAATCAGACTTGTTTCCCAATTCCTTTTCTGTAAAGACTGTTGGAGGAGGATGGAGGAAAGGGAGGGGATATAATCAAGTTGGAACGTGTTACGTACATGTATGAGTTCCTTCTTAAGGTCTGGATTTTCTGTTAGCTGCCACAGAGTGCCTTTTTCAGTTATCAGATGATAATGTCATAAAAGCAGCACTGAGGGTCATGTTTGTATAACTTGCAGCTTTTTGACTTGCTTTTATATTCATCTGACGATCTAGCAGTATATCTATTAGCAGTATGTCCATTATAGGAGTATAATCAATGTAGGGTGTACAGTGAATTAAGTTACAGAGAATCCTTTTTTCTGAAAGATGTAGTGACAAAATTGATGGCTTAGTGTTAAAAGGTGCTAGATTTTCTTCTGTTTCTTCAAATGCAGCTGAAGGGGGAAAAAAAAAAAAAAAACATTTTATAAGGGCAGTTGTGGAGCTTTAAATTAGGAAATACTAAACATCCTTTCACTATGGTGAGATCTGTCTGCTAAATACTGTCATGACAAAGAGCCAAGTACTTTTCTAAGGAAAATGGCCCAAGAGTTCAGGGCATGTGTCCACTGTTCCATACACTGTCAAACAGCCAAAGAGGTGAAAAGACCAACAAGTGAAGTGTAGTAAAGACTTCAAATGTGTTTGTCCATCAGGAAGAAGTGGTGACTAACATTGCAGGGCTGGAGTATCAGTCGTTTGGCTCGACTGAAATAATGTTGCCCTGTGGTTAGCTTTGAGCTATTTAACTGTCACTTGCTTGTTCTGGCTTGAATTTCCTCCCCCCACCCTCTTTCTTGTTTTTGCCTTGGGTTACTCAATCCTCTGCTTACTTTGCATGATTTTATCCTTGCTTTACTATAGAATGTACAGTTACTTCTTGTTTGAATGTCAGTCAAAAGTGAAACAATATGGATATATATCTAGAATTCAAGCAAGAATTAAGGATCTCCACATAATACAAAGATTTTTAGGCAATTAAGTTTCTTTCTTAAAATCCATCCTGAGAAGGCAGACCAACTGCAATGTATCTAACATTATCTTAGATGCTGCTGAAATTCATTGTCGTTTGTGTCTGAAACACTTTTTAACTTCTTCATATAAAGAAAAAAACATTCCATTTTGTATATGACTTGACTGTTTTACAGTTTTGCTGAAACCATGCCTGTCTGTTAGTATCTATGTATGTTTGGTAGCACTTGAGTCTTACTTTCAGGGAATGCCAACATATGGCATATTATTCAAGTATTAAATAATTTTTCCTGAGGCAAACTGTCAGCTTTTATGTTGCCTTAATGGGCCGTGTCTTTTTTTGGGTTGGGTTTGTTTCCAAGGAGGCCGCTAGGTGGAGTGAAGACATGGAGACCCTGCGAGCGCGGGCGGCAGGTACCTGGTGGAAATGGCGCTTCAGGGAGCGCAGGGCGGGCAGCCGGCAGGCCGCGCCGGCTCTCCCGCAGCCCGTCAGATCAGGAAGTGTTTCCTAACTAAGATTTGCTGTTGCAAATTGTGGAAGGACCAAAAGGGTCTCACTATCGTTCTTAATTTTAAATTGACAGCTCTTACAAAGCTTCGTGAAGTAAGTTACTGGTTCAAAACGTTGTTCATTGTGATTTGCAAATCTACACTTACATCCACAGCAACGTCTCCTGGAGTGTACATAAGATGCAGCAAGAAAAACTTAATTGTCTTTATTTGCCATTAGAGTATTTAAAAACTAGAAGGTGACTGCATTTGAGACCCTTCTCTCTGTCTTTATCTCTTTCCTCTTTTTAAAATGTTAGCTCACACTTTACCCCTGAAGCTGTTATCCCAGATCTTTAGTCAGCAGAGCACATAGTTTTCCATCCTACAGGAAGCTGATGTGCTCTGATTTTTGTGTGGCTACATGGAACTGCCAGACCTATTAGCAGGTACAATGAACTGGTCTGTATGTATGTTTCCCATTTGTTAATATACTTTATTCTGTAAAATTATACTTGTCATTGTAACTAATACTGTTTAGGTGAAGATTAATTTGCAGGTTTTTGTGTTTGTATTTGCTAAAGCTGGTACTACCCATTGCTGCTTCTGCTTCATAGATTGTGGCTTTCTTGTTTTATTTTAATAGCGTTAATAGAACGTGCCAACAAAGGGTTAATTGGCACTTCTGTGCATGGAAAATGTTTCTAAACAAAACCAGACCTCTGTAAATGTTTAATAGGTTTAAAATACTTACTGCACAAGTTAAAAAGCCATCTGTAAATTCAATTGCTGTGTCTGTCTTTGCAGCAGTTATGCTGGGCACTGTATTCCTGTAATAGATTATTATAAAGGTCCTTCTGTCTAAAATCAAATAAAATTTATATTTTCCAGAAGCAGCAAGTAATCAAAGTGTAGACTTGTTGGTAAAACAAGTTACCTGGCATTCTAGCAAAAATAGCAATGAATTTAGATGGCATTATGGGACGTTTAAACAGTATGCCTAATGACAGCAATCTTCTTGAGACTTTATTTGCTAGAATAAATCCGTTTACTTCATATGTGTTTCTAGCAGTAGTGCAGGCTTACGTGGCTATTGACACTTTTGATCCTTCACTTAGGCCAGCATAATTGTTCTGAATTCTCACATCAAATACATGATGGAACTGATAAGCTAAAAAGAAGCTGTCTGCCCCTGCATTTTTTGGTCCACTCATTTTTTGCCTGTATGCTGTCTTGACTCTTTTCAAAGTATGACCCTACCAACAGTTTTGCTTCTGTCATTGATGGGGTGGTGTACAGGGACAGACATGTACAGCAGAAGGAAGAATGGGAAAGAGGAAGAATATCTTAAGGCAATACAGCTGCTGGACATGAACCTTATCCTTACCCCAGGCTTGTTTAGATACATCTACTATTAGACATTACGTGGCAGAAAATAGAGTGTAATACCTGAAACAGTTTGAACTAGTCAGTTCAGGCATTAGCAACAGCCTGCCCATGGCATGGAATATCTGCACTATACAGGTAACATCATCCGTTGACATGCATTTGTTTGTCCTTCCATCTAATTTAAACTGCATCAGCTTCTGATTGCTCAGACCAAGCAGTGGTTAGCTCTTCCATAATGTTGGTGCTGGTTACCAGAAAGAATCCTAAAATAATAATCACAGCTTGTTGATTCAGTTGCTATTTGAAGCTGTTTGCTGTTGCATCTGGTTCCCACTGTTATTAGTAGAATTTATTTTCCTGTTTGTATCTGGAAAGTTGAAGTTTCCAACAATGATACAATTTACTGTAATGTTTTCTCTCTAATAACATGACAAAGTGTAGCTGCAGAACATTTTTTTAAAGTCATTTTATTTTATCTATAATTTTCTTTCTCGTTGCTTTATAGTCTATTTAATATTTAATTTTAGCATTATTTCTTTGTTTCTTTCTTGAATAAATAAGATCAAGTTATTAAATGATCAATTTCATTGCAGTATAATACTTGGAGTTCGGGGAATTTATTTATTTATTTTTTTATGTAGACAAAGACTATTAAATACTAAGCCATGAAGGAAGCAGCCAAGATTTTACCTGTGCATATATTTTTACTGCACGTTGTTTTTTATTAATCTGATGTCAATTGCATTGGCCCTAAATACAGTCTGACTGACTGGTACTGAGGTAACTACACATCTTTAAATATTTATTTCAAGAGTTGCATGTAATAATTGGTTTTATATGAAATGTTATGTTATAGTTTTTGAAGGCCCACCTTCACTTGGTCAGTTAGAAGAAATTACAGGTCTTTATGAGTTTGTACTGCCTTCATTAATCCACATAAATTACTACTTCCTTGTATCTGCAGGAGAAGACAAGGGATCAGCAATTCAAACCTAGGAAAACACAGAACTGCCGATCTTAAACAGACAACTGCTTTCTGGCGTTTATGGCAATTGTGTATGCAGTGTCAAACTTGTGTGTGTCTTACTCAATGCCACTAGCCAACATACTGAAATAAGATGCCACCTGATTTTCTTAGTATTTAACGCTCTGCAGTAATCAGAGACCCTGTATTCTAGTTCATGCAATAAGTCTGACTTCAGTTATTAACTAAACTTGTTGGATAGTCTGAAATTAATATAATGCATTGGTGCTGTGACTGTTTTAGTGTTTGTTTCTGGTAATACACAGTTGGTCACTGACAGGGCTGCGTTTTCTACAAGCCTAGGTGAAGGTAATGTATGGCAGAAAGCTGTAGGATCACTTTAAAAAGAGGATCTTCTTCATCCCCAGCACTTCAGCATAGTTGTCAGCTTTTGTGTTCTCTGCCAGACAGAGATCCTCCTATGATGCTCCTATGATCCCTCTCTGATATTAAACACTGCAGCAAGTCTCACTGCTTGAATGCAAGCTTTTAATTATTATCCAATTATTATCTTCCTCAGGCACTACGTATATAACTGAGCTATTAATGTAGTCACCAGGTGGACATCTTGTTAACTGTGTAGGTTTCTTTTAGCCTCACACAGTGGCCGGAGTCTGTATCCCTTCCTTTCTACAACAAAGTTGAGCATTAGTTTCTTGTGTTTGGATTCACTAGTCCAAGGCACTTTTTTTTTTTTTTTTTATTTTGTCAAAAAGGTGAGTGAAAAGGCTGACATTGATTGCACAAGCACATTAAGATTACTTATATATGTAAAGATTTCTGCTAGCTAAAGCTGAAATACAGTTGATTTATATATCAGGATTAATGTTACATAAATTACAGTAAACTTGTGTACCTCTTCTGGCAATACAGTGAAACTATTTAAAATCCACAACAATTAAAGGAATACATTTTCAAGGGAGTAAGAACTAGGAGTTTTTTCTCCCATGGATGATGATGTGGCAGACATCCCATATAAATATAAAATTATGTGTTAAAATTAACATGCCTAAAAGACCTTTTTTGTCTTGTTTTGTTCATCTTTGCAGTCTTCATAATCTACAAATCACATGTAGATTTTATTCCTTATCTCAAAAAATGCAAATGCTGTCTGTTTCTGTGGAGTTTCAGTAACTGTAATTCTATTTTTCATAGAGGATTGCAATAGTATCTTAACCTGTCCAGTTTTGTCAATACCAGAGCTTCTATTCCTGACCACACTTAGTCATCCTCCAGATGGAAAAAATAGAAGACCAACGTCTGATTTCTTTAAACTTAGACTTAATTGATAAGGGTAATGACTGTGTATAGTCCTTCTGAAGAAGCTGTGGCTCTAACAAGGACTTTGTTCTTCCTTCTAAAAATATTCTGTAATTCTTAAAAGTCTGTTGCCTTTTTATTAATGTTTACTATAAACTACCTTGAGCTAGAATCTAGCTATACAATGATAATTTTTATACTTTCAGGTCCATTGGGCCACGGCTTGTGTTGAGAATGACATTAGGAGCAGAAATTAGTAGCCTGCTGAAGGCTTGTTCACACACAGCATCAGGCCGAAACCTTTTGAGATGGGACCTGTCACCAGAGCAAATCAGAACCAGAACAGAAGAACTAATCAGGAAGACAAAGCATGTATATGACAGCGTCGGGATGCTTGATATCAGAGAAGTAACACATGAAAATACTGTACGGGCCTTGGCAGATATAGAAGTGGAATATGCAGGTTAGTGTGTGTTTTCTGTGATTGTTTCCATGGGATGTTTCATCTGCACATAAAGAAACACTGAGAAAGGATATTTGTTGCTTACAGTTGTGATCCATGCTGTTCTTCTGTAGAATGACTGTAGAGGCCTCTGAAGGGTCCTCTGGTCATAACTGCCTTTCAGGATCTCTTCGCACTATGTAACGATGAGCTACAAGGTTCTGATGCTTCATTCTAGAGACAAAAATAAGGATTAGCAAAGCTGTGCTATTTATGTCTTTGACACATCCAGAGAACTGCACTGGTCACCTGTTTTCTTTTTGAATGTGAAGCTCCACAGTTACCTTTTCTTTTCCAGCTGTGTGCAACCACTGGGGGACAATGTGCAACAGTGTAGACTGCAGTGGCTGTGGTATGTGTAGTACATTCAGACCTTCCTAAGCAGTGCTTTTTTCAGACACTGCAGAATCTGAGGCAAGCAAGTCAAATGCAACAGTGGAAAGGTTGGTAAGAGCGGAGAAAATGAGGTGGTTAAGAATGGGGGAATTTTTGAGTGCTTTTTTGAAAGAAGACTGCTTTATTTCCTCATTTTCACGTTATTGCCTGCAAGGCCTTGAAGAATCCAGGGAGACGTCTTGGTCAAACAGTCCCATGAAGATTGTTCTGAATGAATTATCAAGACATGCTAATACATGGATGGATTTTAATGGTCAAACACAGGTCATTCAGTTAATGTGTTAATAATTGTCAGTCAGAGGAGATGAGGAAAAAAGAAGCATATGTGTTGGGTGGCTTTTTTTGGAAAAACTTATAAGGTGATGGCTGCATGACTTTCACAAAGTAGTGTAATAAAATGTCAAATTCTCTTAAATCCTCTAAGAAAAAAAAAACAGTAGTAACAGAAGTGTTGAAAACAGATACATTGTCTTGGGGCAGAATCTTCTCCTGTTAAAAAAAAGCAGCCTGTAGGTCAAATGATTGCACTGTAATGTTAGCCTGGCTTTCATATTATTAGCACTACAGTTCAGGCACATCCAGTATAACTTGATGGGAATTGATGCTGGCAGAAAGACTGAGTAATCTTCATCCAAACAGCTTCCTGTCAGATTAATTTTTAATTGTACCAGTGTACTTGGTGTAGTTATTGTAAGCCCTTTCACTGAGGTATAAAACTCTATGTTTTAAATTAAATCAGAAGGAAAACCTTACGTTTCATTCAGAAGAGAGTGGCCATCAGCTTCTCAGCATAGCCACCAAGACTTGCATCTTCCAAGACGTACTTTTTTCTCTACGTGCTATTGCAGTAGTAGGTCGTATTTAAGCTTTTAATGGTAATCTTCAAAGCTCTATGTGAAATTATCAAGATAAAACAGCCCATGGCATCTGATGAAGATGTATGATCACGGCAAGACTTCTATTAGAACCTTGGACTTTTGAGGGTTGTGTCTCCCTTTCAAATGTACATGGAAGGCCTACCCCAGTAACTGGAACTTACTATCTGAAAAGGCACAGATGGCAACAGGCCTTGTATTTCACTTGGAAGCCACTGAAACTCAATTCATCATTTTGAAACATCTTGGCATGAGGACAGGAGCAGGGCTCGGGGGGGAAACCTCCTATGGACTTCAAGAACCGTATGCCCATGCATGCATTCCAAAGGTTTCTGAAAGGCTGAGACAATCTCAGGGCTTGATAAAAGAACTTCAGATTATATAAAATTACAAAGCTTTAGACTGTCCTAAAATGAGCTTTTGGGAAGGTGCAGGGGAGTGCAATTATAGTTGGTTTTGAATTAATTCAACTAGTCATAACAATTAATTTCTGTTTTAGATTTTCTATTTAAAGTCACTATAAGATGCAATATTCCTTTAGTAAGCAAGGATTTACTTAATTTCAAAAGTGTATTTTAAAAAAGTAATAGTACTGAGCTTTCAATCTCTAGAAGTTAGAAATATATAGACAGCATCTTCTGTGTTTTCCGTATTCTTTCTACTAAAACACAGAAGATGGGGGATTTGACAATGTTCTCATAAAAATGTAAAAATAACTTTAGGACAGATGGACCTCTTTGAAGATTCAGAGCCTTTCACTTTAAATGCTAAGAAGGAAGCATCTGTGCCAGCTATGAAAAAATGTCAGTCTTCCCTTGCAAATTGTTCATCTTTAAAAAATTTAAAATTTTTTCAGAAATTATCATATTTATACAACTTCCAGTTGATTTCGTAGAAGTAAGAAGAAGAGATAATTTGGCTCAGGTAATACACAGTTTCTCTAAAATGTTTATGGGTTATAATGGTGTGCAGTTTTGACCTTTGACCTGTTCATTTTTACATTATCTGTAATCACTTTGCTTTGGGACTGATATCAAGTGTCATGTTGCTTTGGGTGCTTGTTTCTTATGTCATCTATAAGTACAGAAGGGGGGAACTTCCTTGTCCTTAAAGCATTCATAACCTTCTGTGTAAGTGTTTATTGCCTTTTATTTAAACAGTGGAAAGAAGCATGTTGGATTTTCCCCAGCATGTCTCACCTGACAAAGAGGTACGCTTAGCAAGTACAGAAGCTGACAAAAAGCTTTCTAATTTTGATGTGGAGATGAGCATGAGAGAAGATGTGTTTCAGAAGATTGTTTATTTGCAGGTAAATCACAATGACAATATCTTCATAACTTGTGGAAATGTGGATAAATCTCCAGCAATGAAAAACCTCTCTAAATAAGTTAGTATCTCCAGCACTGTTCAAGATCCCTAGCACTGTGTGTTTTCCCTGTGTCCCTACCAGTCAAACCTTTCCCACTGAGACACAGCCGTACAAAAAGGCTGCAGTTCCACAAAGACTTAAGTGTGTAACTTGGTGCTCCTACTCTTTGCCTCTGATGTCTAGGGGTGTGTATGCTTCTCTCTTCATTTCAATAATTTTGACTTGTCTAGTCTTCCAATGAGCTGCTTCAAGGAGGCTAAACTAGCAGAAGGAAACCCATCAGGAAAAATAAAATTTATTGGGTTTTACTGGCTGAGCTCCCTAAACTGGTTTGCCTTACCAGGGGGAGAGGAAGAAAACAGGCAATATAGCTATGTGTCTAAGTTGGCTTATGCTGCTTTTGAATTTGTGTCCAAAATCGTGTTTTATTTAAGTTGTTGAGGATTTTAAATTTTAAAATTGAGCTTTAAGTTATGAAAGTTAATAAGAATACATTACTGGGAGTGACTTCCAAAACTGCCTCTTTTGATCTGCTAATTATAGGCAGCTACTCTGTATACTCCTTATATGTTGCTTAAGCCTCAAAACAAAACTAAGTCAAAAGATACATTTATTGTTGAACCCTTTTGTGTTTCTCTTTAGCTTCCCTTTTAATTGAGCACCTACAGGAATGTTGTGTACTTCATTTATACTGTTTCTTTTGTAGCCCAAACAGGAAGAACATTTGCTCTTGTTCAAATGCACATAGTGACGTTTAGTAATAATTTTCCAAAAGTGTAATTTAAGGTTAATTCAAAGAAGTTATCTAATGTGAAAACTAAAATATATACACTTGTCCATGCTTCAGATGTGAATCTTCCCTTTCAACCCCAACAATTTTTATAACCTTGTGATGCTGATAGTATATTGGAGCGCTATTTCTTGGAGTCATTTGTGCTTTTTGCAGCATTGATTGGGAACCACAATAATATTTGCAGCACTGTATTAAAGTCCCTTCTGATGCCATTGTCTTCTATTGCTGGGTTTTCTAGGCACATTTTCAAGTGTTCTTCTTTAGCTGGTTCTTGTTTATGTGTTTTTGGAGGTATTTAATAGCCCCATTTTGAGGACTTTCTGTTGTGTGTTGGCAGACAGTGCCTTATGTTGATTTTCCCCTCCCCTGCTCTGTTGTTATTAATTAAATGGTTTTATATGTATTTAGTGTTTGTTGGGACTTTTCCCACCCTCCAGTGTAGTATACACAGATACATTTAGGTCTAACCTGCCATAGCTCTGTATTTATCTATTTCTAATTCACAGGAATTCCTGATAGCAGCTAGTGAAAACTGATTACTATTATTCACTAGCACTACTTATAATATTTTTGTTTTAAATCTTTTAGTGCTTTCCTACTTCATTTTCCTTTGCAGCAATGCTTGGCTTTTATAACAGTCACAGTTGTTGCTTAAGTATTAGGTTTTTTTTCGAGATTTTTCTTGGCTTAACTGCAGCATACAAGCATATTTTAGCATTAGTTTTCTGGAGATGCAGCCTCTGAATGTATATCAACTTCATAGTAACTATGGAAGTAGTAGCAGTTTTTGCTGTAGAACAGATGCGAAACTGCTAATAGCACCAGACTCATCAGGTCTTGCTATTTCCAAATCACAAAGTTCTTGTTAATTTATGCTAAATTTCTCATGCCTTCTTCTATTAGAAACTCTTAGGAAAAGCCAGGTTCCAGGAGCACATTAAAAAAAACAACACAGGACTTTCACCAACAGAAGTGTTTTGCTGAAGTCGCTTTATCAGTTTAAGTAAGCCAGTACAACATTTTGATTATGTCAGATTTTCATGGCTTTACTGAAAATTTAGTATTTCAAGTATATGAATTCGGTTTCATGATACTGCACAGGACCCAGATTAAAATGCAGTGAGAAGAATAAAGGCCCTCACACTGCCATTATTTTTATAGTAGAGTCAGTCCACGAAAAGATGAGTAAATCTGCATGATCTCAGTGACATCCTGAATGGTTTTGCTCTCTTTAACGAAGACTAAACTTTTCTAAGTTAACAACTGTTTAGTATTCTTTCTAAATTCTGCTTTATTTAAGAACTGTTGATGGTGGAAGATTTGTGAGGGATTTGTATTTAATTAAAAACAAAAATTGAAAAAAATCTAGCCTTTTCCCCCACACATTAGGAGAAAAAATTCCTGCATAAATTTATGGTTTTGAACATGCTTCAGATCTTATTCTTTATAAAATGATTATTTTTTATAAAATAATTATTCTGTATAAAACTTCTATTTTGAGGTCTGAAGCTTGGAATTAAGATGAATTTGGTAGTGAAACTATCATTTTAAATTTTATTAATCCTAACATCTGCACATGTTGGCTAGCAGAGGCATGCTTAAGAATGTTGCCAATCTTCTCCACCCACACACCCTCGGGAAACTCAGCCTGGTGTAAACAGCTGCTGCAGTTTTTGTTCATGATATTCCAAGTAGGTTTTGTTTCTTACTCTGCCTGAAGATTTCTTCATGGAATAAAGTAGCATGATTATCCAAAACAAGTATGAAGTGGTATATAAAATCATCAACCATGACCATTTTAAAACTTCTGGAAAGTTCAAAAATGTCATGTGTGTAGCATGTCTGTTCTGGAAATTGTACATCAAAGACACAGAGGATGACATAGATCATCCTGACCAGACCGAAGGTTAGAGATGACCACAGAGCACCCTCGGTTCCTGTGTCGGTGAAGCTTTATGTGTTTCCTTATCCTTAAAGACAAGACAAGTCTTTTTAAATGTGTATCATCCTTGTCTTAAGCATGTCTGTGACACAGATAAACTTCACAAAGGCTAATATTAAGACTAGAAGCTATTCAACACTGATTTCTTTTGAAGTGTATGGAGAAATGTATAGTCATCAGGAGAAGGATGAAGAACACTAACTTAGTATCCTCCTCCTTTTTCCCCGATGAATCTTTCTCTTTTTTAGCTTTAACAGGATCCAATATTCATTGGCTTTAGGGGCTTAAAATTAGTGTTTGTGAATTGCTTTCTGCCTGAAATCTTTGCTGGGTTTGAAGCCATTTGATTCTCAGGAGCATGACAGTTCCACATGTCCGATGGAGAGGCTAAGCAATCCCTCCTAAATAACTCAGTGACACTCTTCACAATCATCTGCCCTTAACTGTTACTGTAATAAAAGCAGTGTCTTTTTATAGAGAATAGAGTCTTCATTTTTTAATTCTGAGCCTTTCTGTTCTTGATCCTTGCAGCACACTTAGCACAATATAAAAGTTAATGTAGTGACAGCATCTGCATTTTTCACTTCTGTAATTTTGAATTCATGCTTTTGCTATCACACTAGTCTTAGATCAGAAAAAAAGAACCCTGGAACTGGGGCTTGTCCAGTGGAAAAAAAGAATATGAAAATTCAGATTGTTACCTATATTTTTGTAGTCAATATCACAGCATTGAAACCCCTAGATGTACTGCTTGGTAATATAAGGATCTTCATGAAGCTTTAGAATTTCAGGGACTATTCCTTGCCAGAAGCAGAACAAGCAGCCTGAGTGTCACAGAGTGTAGAGTAATGGCATTGGTTTTGTCTTTGTGTTTGGAAATATTGTGCATGGTTTGCCTCACACATTTATCACAAATGAGGAGGATAGACTTGCAGAGGACAGAGGGCATGATTTTCTTCCCTTCATTTCCTCCAAAAGGAGATTTCCCCCATTTAAAAAAAAAAAAAAAAAAAAAAGTGACAGCTAAATGCTGCAAAAAAGTTGTTGCCACGGTGAAGTGTACACTATACAATCACAAGGCTCACTCGTTGACTTTAGCTGTGTGGTGACCCATAGTAGTTAGATCATCCTTTCATGAGTCGATAGATTCTTTTAAAAATTGCCTGAAAAAATACTCATCATTCATTGTATGACAGTATTGGTAAACTGAGTTAAATCTGCCTTTGCTTTAGAGAAGCTAGCTGATCACAAAGTGAAGTGATTGTAGTCTTACCACAAAGTGACGTGATTAGTAATTTTTTTCACTGGACTTAGAAATTCTTGCATATGGGCTATTGGTGTATGCATAAGAGCTTTAGTCACAATTGTATTAATACTCTTTTTTTAATGGCACCAGTGACTCTTCACAGAGTAAAAACAAAGCTAAACTCTTCTATGGTTCTAAAAACCAATTTCCACTAATTTTTAGTCAGGGCACTAATTTTTAGACACAGGAACTAATATGCAGGGCCATGGTGGGAGCAGACAGTGTTTATGTGTTGTTACATTGTTTATTTTTAAACAACAGTTGGGAAAATATCTGCTTCAGAGTTTTTATTCTTGTTTTCTCTCAGAGTACAGCTAGGTTCCTGTCCCTTATTTTTTCTGTTTAAGGAAGAGATGTAATTTGCACTGCCAGGTCATTAGTTGACAGCTGTACACAGTTGCGTAAGTCTTTTTACAAAATTTGCATATTTCAACATCTTACTTTTTAGAGATGCTAGTCAAAAATTAATTATATGTAGGTAAGCTGATGAGAGGGTTATTAAGGCAAGTCAGAGCTAATTCCAACAGCTTCATATTTGAAGGCGAATTTAAATAGAGTATGTCCATTTTAACAAGGGCTGCAAGTTACTACCTTTTTTAAAATGTTCACTTTTGAGTTTTTAAATTTTCTTCAGATGTTAATTTTTAAATGATAAGGGAAGATAGAATGTGTACAGCATTATTTTCAATATAGGACAAAATGGTAACTTTCTGAATTGAAGAGTTATGCTGTAGTCAGTGTGAAGGAACTGATCCATGTTCTGTTACAACTAGTAACAATATTGGTTGCTTTAGGAAATGACCTTTCAAGAATATTTGTAATGGCAAACCCAGGCATAGAAGTACTGTTATTTTTTTGTCACTGATTGATTTGTTCTCAGAGAACATGTATATGGTCAAATTTTATACCATCTGATAACCTTCAGTGACATATCTAATATATGGGGTTTTCTTTAATCTTTCTAAGTTTTAAGGTGCGGTGCTACCTTCTAACACCGATTTTATTCAAGTACGTATAAGAAAGCTATCTCTACAGAAGTTTAAGAATGCTCTACTATAAAGTAACAGAGCTTGCTGTTATGACAGCATGTAAATGTGCTGAGATAGGTAAAAGAAAATTATTTTAAAACCATGCTACATTACTGTAAGAATACTGTTGTATAAGGTAACTGTTTGTGGAAAGTCATTCACATTAAATCTGGGATGTTCCTGTTTTTGCTGTGGTGATATCTAAATAACTCTGTTCAGACCCTTTTAATGCTTGGTATATTTCTTACACCATGTTCTACATTTAATTATTCTATACTGTCATTTCAGCAAACCTCTGATCTTGAAAATGTAAAGCCTGAAACAAAGCGATATCTAGAGAAATCAGTCCAAGTGGGAAAAAGAAACGGACTCCACCTTCCTGAAGAAGTGCAGAATGTAAATACAGACTATTAGTTTATAAAGCAAAAGTGACAAACTGTTAATGGGATGAAATTGTGGTTGTAAAGCTGTACTAAGCATCTATTTGAACCTTGTGCTTTTGGACCTGCCCAATTACTGCTCTGATCCTAACTGTTGTTAGTTTCAGATCCATCGTTTAAACTTAAATCACCCTAATGTTCTTAAATTAATCTATTAAATACCCATGGTACTCAATGGATAGAGGTGGTATGCATCACCTCTCTTAGCCTTCCAGAGTAAAAGAAGCTTATCCTGACGAGTTTTGTTATAAATTCTGGTTATAGAGAATGCTTAAATTAGATAGATTCCTCTCAAATGTTATTTGTGAGTCCACGCTTCAGGAGAATGTATAATTGCTACAAAGACACAGATATTATAATTTCAGTTATTAACCAGTGTTGTAAAACGTGTCCAAGATTTCAGCATTTTGACTAAAAAAAAAAAAAACAAAACAAAACAAAAACTTAAGGTAGCTTAAAGCTGCACTGAGACTTTTGGTTCCATTAAGAGAGGATTTACTCAAGCATATAAAAATTCTGAGTGCTGTTATGTAACAGTCTTGATTTATGGCTCTTGAATAGACTTTAGCCTTTGTAGAAAATACTTATTCTTCATCCACGTTCCTCAGTTAGTAGGAACAGTTTCATCTGTATTTGCATTGCTTATGGGTAACTGATGCCTTTAAAGAGATTTCGAAATACTTTGTAAGTGAACAATAATTGAATTGTGTTTGAGTGAAAACTTGGCTAATAATAGTTTTTGCCAAGTTTTCTATTTGGTTTGTGTTCTTCCACTGGTAATTACTGTGTTTATGTGAACATGACAGTAAGGGGTAGAGACATGCTGTGAGGTGTATTAGAAAACATTTCAGATAGATAAATATCAAGATTTCTGAAAAAGTTTTGGAATGGTCATACCTTGCATGGGTATTCCAAAGAAGTGTTTTTCAATAGGTTGCATGCATTTTTAAACCCTTGATTCTTATGTTGCACATAAAATTGTAAATTAGGCTTTTTGTGTTAGCCCATAATGCTGTTCAGAGAATGTGTTTATGTGTTCAGTCACCTCTGGGCTGAGAAAACATTTCAAATGTTGTTGGAGTGATGGTGAACCAACCCATGGTTCATTGGCAGCAATATTGCTCAGAATCAAAAGAAAGGTAAAAACGGAGGCTGAGGCAGAGTGAAGTAGGATGCTACCTGCAGTGTTTTCTTGCTCAGTGCTGGTATTCACTGCCATCTAGTAGAGAGCCCAGCTGTAAAAAGTGAAATACTATTCATGCAGAGGATAACAATTGCCAAGTTTCATTTGTTTTTTCACTAAGTTCAGTTTATACTTGATCCAGGAAATAAAGACGATGAAGAAAAAATTGAGTGAGCTGTGCATAGACTTTAACAAAAACCTGAATGAGGAAAACACATTTCTTATATTTTCTAATGAAGAACTTGGTGAGTAGTATTCTTCTCTTTCCATTTCTTCAACCTTCCTGTTTTACCGGAGTGATCAGTTTTAGCCCAGTGGATGATAGTTGGATCAAGGGAAATTCTGTTTTCCAGTCTTCTCTGGTTCCTTTTCAATCCTTCCCCAAGTCAGTTTAGAATTACCCTTTGCAGGCGTTCATCATCTCTTCATATATTTGTGCTTCCTGAAGTGTTTGTCTTGCATCAAGTTAGCATATCTTTCCTACATTTTTCCTATAACTTTATTCTTTTCTGCTTTGTTTCCCAGGCAATCCCCAGTATATTATATACACTGCAGTTATTGGGGAAAAAAAATCTGTCCTGCAATATGTTTTAGCTATTTCTATCATTTAAACTGATGTAGAGATTTCATGTGACAGAGAATTTGGGGATTCATTTTCTGGAAGGAACGTCATAAAATGTGCTTTAATAACAGCAGAGATTCTTTTGTGTCATATTAGTTTTTTATCTGGTAGCCTTACATGTATTTCTGTTTTGCTCACAAGTGTTTCCAATTCTTATTTGGCTTGTTTGTGATTTGAAAAAGTTTTAGCAAGTAGTTGTAAAAAGGGAGATTATATTTCCATGGAGATTTCTGATGTCAAATTAGATTGCATCAAAACAAATACAACGATCTCACAAAAAGAAGGTGGAGTAGGTACTTCTGATAAACATTGTCTATTAAATCATGTTCTGTAGAAGGCCTTCCTGATGACTTTATTAAAAGTTTAGAGAAGACTGAGGAAGACAAATATAAAGTTACTTTAAAGTATCCCCACTATTTTCCTGTCATGAAGAAGTGCTGCATTTCGGAAACCAGAAGAAAAATGGAAACTGCCTTTAACTCGAGATGCAAAGAGGTGTGTTCTATATTCACTGTTCTACAGGGTACTGACAGAGTTCAGAAATGGAGCTAGGCATTCAGATGTTAGATTTGTGTTCTGTATATCGTCTTGTACTGAGATCAAAACTTAATCAGTGTGATCTTTAACAGTTCCTTGCTCCAGTGTATTCTGATGTCCAAAGGTCTTAGAAGTTTATGATCTGCCTCTTGTGTGTCTGCATATTTCAATGGTGCTGTAAATATAACTAGGATTTTCATCTTTTGCCAGATTTTCCTGCAGTGTTCTGCAGCTGCTTACTGTCACTTTCCTCCCAGAGAGGGATATCTATAGCTTCTGTTGTACTTTAGGATTCTTCAGAATGAGAAGGGTTATTTAAACACACATTTGAATTATGAAAAAAGTGTGAGTAAAAGTGAAATTAACGCACTGCGTATAGATGAGGATTTTAATTAGGTGTTAATTTTTTATAAAATATTTAATTATCTGAAAAATAGCTGGAAACGTGCCTTATAAAAAGGCATAATTTCACAAATAATTTGATACTGATGAGAATAGACACCTAGACAGGTACAAAAATAATGAAAAGGAGAGAAAGCACAGAAGAAATGTCATTCTGGTGCTTGTACCAACCATTCATTAGAGAACAATGGCAAACTTGAGCTTCTGTACTTGAAGTGCTGGGAAATGTGAAGAGTACGAGATAAACTAAAATGGCACCAAGAACAGAACACTCTGCAGGTCAGCACACTTAAGGGATTGGCTGTTAGAACTGTGGGACAGTCTTCCAACCTAGTGCTTGAAAAAAAGTTTTTTTCCCTAAGAAAACTCTTTTCCAGAACTGGAGGTTAACACAGTTGCATTTTCATCTTCCCAGGGATCCTCTACCACATTTAGGTCAGGGCCTGGGGTTTCTGTGTTTCAGATCTTCCTCTGACTGCTACTGTCAAAGCGGCAAAAGGAGGAAATTTGCAAACAAGGTTTGAATGTTGGCACAATAGGTTTGCAGTCTGTCCTCACCACTTACAAGCAATTAAGCCTGCTGTCAGCCATTTCCCTGCTGTCTTTCACATTTAAATGATTGGCAAAGGAAATAAACTCTTTGCAACAGTCAAAGACTTGTTATTACACTAAAAGGAAATTAAATCTTTTAGTGAAAACAGATATATTATAATAGAGAGAGTAATGACCCAGATGGACTAGAAAACTAGCTACCTACAATCAAATGCTGTGACAAAAGATTACAAGCCATTATTCTATATTTATATCTTAAAGTGTTTAATTTTACATATTTGCTGTCTCTTATCATTACAGACATTATTCAGACAACTGTTTCAATATTATGCATTTTCTGGTTTCACTTTACAAATTTGCTTCCTTTCTGTTTTAGGAGAACACAAAAATTCTGCGGCAATTGCTTCCATTAAGGGCAAGAGTGGCAGAGCTTCTTGGTTATAATACACATGCCAACTTTGTCCTGGAGGTAAACACTGCGAAGAGCACAGATAACGTAACAGCCTTCTTAGGTTTGTTCATATTTATAAACAATACTGTTATATTTGGTATGGCAACATAGCTCCTCAGCCAAGGTAAATTTAAATACACAGCTGTGTCACAGAGTCCATCATGTTTAGATAGGAAAAGAACTCGCTGCTGCCACTGTTCTGGCATTTTTATTTTTTTTTTTTAGACCATAGCTGTACAAATGCAAATTGCTCCAAACCAGAGAATCACAAGACAAAAATCTGAAAATAACTGCTTTGTGACAGCCAATATAGGCAAGCATTTATGTCTTTCTCTGCCCCAAAATGCAGTTATCCTAATTTAGAACCAGGATAACACGTGCAGCTTAATCAATTTCATCAGTTCAAGACGCTGCGTCACAGTTGCAAGTTTTCATTCCCTGAGGTTAGCTGCAATTTTTTGTGCGTCTGTAGACTTAGTGTCTTTTTCAGATAAAACTGCATCAAGTATAATGAAATATTACAGTATGTGATGATGTAACATCCATGAGCTGAATTTAAAAATTAAATCTGGAATGGTAGATTAAATCTGGAGTTTAAAAGCTCTTTCCTAGAATTTGATTTGAAAACAGATATATTGAAAATTTTAAACCAAGCAGTCGTCCTGTTGACCTCAGTGGGTCTGTTCTTCTGCATAGAGTTGACCTCTACCTTCTGGAATTATATAATTCCACGGAATACTATGTGTTCCTTTATTACTGTGTCCTAACAACAAAAATCCTAAACACTTAGGGTTTTATGTCAATATATCGTATAAATAAACCCCTCAAAATAACTTAGTAGAGCAATAAAGTCTGTTTGGTGGTAGTGGGCTTTTTGTGTTTATACGTCAATAGAGAGGCTCAAATGTACCTTTTCCTTCACCTGTAGTTCTGCCACTTTTCTTCTGTTATGGTGAGAGCTTAGCTCCATGTTTGCCAATACCACTTACCTGTATGTATGTCAATGAACTTAGACTTGATTTTGATTTATATTTAGGTGTTAGACTCACCCAATTTGTTTAATACTTAAAGTAGTTTGGACTTTATCCCTGGTATTTTTGTAATTCTAAATGTGCTTATCTAATACTTTGTTTTTTCAGCTAACACACCTTACAAATTTTAGAAGCCATTGTTGTGACTAACTTTTTACAGTATAAGATCATATACTTTTCATAAATATCATGTTTCAGGGCAATTCTTATAAAGGGGGAATGTTCATCAAATAAATTGTCAGCTTTAATTTAGCTCTTATGATAAATCCTCAGCTACAAGCTTGACAGTACGATTTACTCTGCTTTGTTCATCTATATTCATGTTTCACATCAATGTTCATAAACTGGCCTTTTGGCCAGGAAAAATAGCATTCTGCTTTATGACATATTCTGAATTTTGTATCATATGAGCTGCAAACAGTATTTCAGTCATGTAAATGCTTATAGTGCCTTACAGCCTACCTAGAAACAGGAGTGGCTGTCCCTGAATTTTACACTCTAGATGCCCATAGTAAATATTAACCTTAATTTTTATGGAAGAAAAAAGTGTCTGGTAGTCTACAAATATAAGAGAATAAGTGCCCTATGTACTATGGGAGTCTGAATAAGCTTAAATATTTTATATTCAATATATTGGATTCATAGTGCTATGACACTTTCTTGTAAAAAAAATGGGATCTAATATGCAGTGGCTTTAGCAGACTAGAAGCTAGACGTCATATAGCAAGAACTCTTTAGTTTCTTGTTCTTTTATAGGACTTTATCCAGAAGTAGTTGTAGTCTGGCTGTTTCTGCAGAAAACACATCAAGAGAACTGAGATAACATAAGGTAAAATAAAAGGCTTCAAGCAGAAGTGTTTAGTGTTACTTTCCATTTCTGATGTCTTTGAAAAAGTCTAAATTTACCAAAACCCTTCATTGCTAGGCTCATGTGAACTCTTGTACTATTTATGGCATGCCTGCAATTAAAACTCATTTAGACAAGAAAGCAGACGGTTTGCTTGCTGTTAGTCAAGTAACTGAAAACTCTAGCATCCACTCTTGGGGCTTGTGCTTAAAGTTATGAGTGTATTTTGTAGGACTACACATTATAGTAAGGAACAGAGAAGTTGATTCCAAGGCAATCTTTGTTTCAGATGATTTGAGTAAGAAGCTAAAGCCATTGGCTGAGGAAGAAAGAGAATTCATTCTAGAATTGAAGAAAAAGGAGTGTAAAGAAAAAAAATTTTATTATGATGGAAGAATCAATGCATGGGATCTTCATTATTATATGAACAAAACAGAAGAGCTGAAGTACTCCATAGATCAAGAAAACCTGAAGGAATACTTCCCAATTCAGGCTGTTACAGAAGGCTTACTGAATATTTATCAGAAACTGCTGGGACTTGTATTTGAGCAAGTAGAAAGTGCTCATGTTTGGCATGACAGTGTTACTCTTTATACAGTAAAGGATAATTCAACAGGAGAAATGTTAGGGCAGTTCTATTTGGACCTTTACCCCAGGTAATTAAAATGTTGTGGTTACTTGTGTGTTTAAAATTGGATTGGTCTCAGTGAGTTGCTGGTGTGGCTGAAATTAAACACATTTGGAAGTATTTGTCCCACTGACAAGACTGTTACTGCGCTCCTTAAGTTATTCTCTGGGCTGTTTTCAGATTGTTTACACAGTTGTTTTTGTTTTTTTTTTTTTTTTTTGAGTACTACTGCACTTGTTGGTTTTATCCAGTTTATGAAGCATTACTACTTTGTCTAGTATTGCAGCCTAGTCAGTTGTCCATAATTTTTTGCCTCTGTGAGATTTTCTCCTTCACAGAATCAAAGAATGTGATCTAACTGTAATACTGTGCTTTACTTTTCATTTATGTTGAACCGGTACTTCAGTCTGATCTCTGGAGGTCCTCTCCAACCCCTAACATTCTGTGATTCTGTGATTCAGTCTGTTCAGATCAATTCTATTCCTATGTTTCTAGTTTCTCCCAATTCCTCATTACACTTTGTATGTGCATTTTGTATCCTGTTGTCTGTACTGCTTGAGAAAATATCGAACAGATCTGGACCAAGCAGAGATTCCTGTTGAGCACACTTTGAAATGTACTTCCAGTTTGATCTCTGTAGCTCCCAAGCTCTCTCTGCGTTCTTCACAGCATCCTCTGTGTTCTTCACAGCATCATGTGTGTTCTGTCAGAGATCAGTAGACTAGACTGATTTGACAAGATTTATTCTTAGTTAGTCCTGTTTGACTGTTTATCACTTTTTTAAAAAATTAATCTCTAATAGTTTATGCATTGGCTGATGCCCTTTTTTAATAAAAAATTGTCTTCTCTGCATTAAGAAAAATAATTAGCACAGTAGTACAGAAATTGTTCTTTTTAAGATAGGCACGTTGTCTCCTTCACCTGTTTGCCTGCTCCCCCCTTTCTGCACATAATGTGAATTGCTGAAGCTCTTTGATAGTAAGACTCTTCTGAAGTAACTACATGTTTAACTACTCAGGTTTAAGATAAAAAATTCAAACTAATTTTTCTTTAAACTTTTAAATCATAGTGAAAAGGCAGTAGACTCTGTTCTTTTGTCTCCTGTAACAAAATTGAAAATATTGTTTCAGAGGACAGAACCTCACCCTTCCTCTTACAGTAGCAGTTTAAAATAGAATTGATATGTAAAGTATACATACTTTCAGTATTTGAGTAAAAATTAGGTTCTTGTAAATGCTGCTGTGAATCTTAAATGGGTGTGATTAACTACTGATTTTTCAGCCATTATGCTCTTATCAGGATTATAAACTTAGGGAGTTTTGGAGGTCATGAAAAGATTTATTTCATTTTGGGAAGCTTTAAGGAGACACTGACTGATTGCCCCTGTTCTTGAATAGGCTTCGCCATTCTGGTGAGCAAGCTTGTGGTTTGAAGATAGTCTCTGATATATTTTCTTACACAGAGAGGGAAAGTATGGGCACGCAGCATGCTTTGGTCTCCAGCCTGGCTGTCTTCTCTCCAACGGCAGCAGGATGATGTCTGTAGCTGCTCTGGTAACCAACTTCACAAAACCAGCATCAGACAGCCCGTCGCTGCTGCGGCATGATGAAGTAAAGACTTACTTCCATGAATTTGGTCACGTAATGCATCAGATATGTGCACAGGTTAGTGATGTTTCAATTCCACTGTAAGACTAACTTCTTTCTCCATTGTCTCAAAGCAAGGTATGTCTATTTTGGTGGTTTCTCATTTTAGTAAAGAACATACGCAGTTTTCTGGTTATTTTTAAAGTGGCAGGTTCATGTTTTGTTTTTTTTTTTAAAGTTTTATGTAAAACTACAGCAATGAGTACACCTTAAAAAAACCATCTTCATAGGAACATATACTTTTGCATTTGCACCACACAGGTACCTGTGATGAGTGAATAGGTCTATGTGTAAGGTAAAGAAGGTGCTCAGTGATGTCTTCTGTTACAGCTGTCAGAAAACTTTTAATTACTTCTAGTAGTGTGTTGGATATTAGAAGAAAAAAAAGGTTGCTGTACCTAGGAATGCAAATGAATACTGAATCCAGATCACCTCCAGCATTTTGTCATCTAGTACTTTTGAGAGCTACGACTCTTGACATCAAAAGTATAAAACAGGTCTTGCCTGAGCTATTGTATTTTCTGCTCTCCTTATCTGATAGTCAGGGTTCTCACAGTGACCAGAAAGAACTGCAGATCTTGCATTCAGAAGTCAATAAAGTTATAAAATTGCTGGTTTCATTTTTATTTGCATATAAAATTGATTCTGCCAGATGATAAATTTATTATTCGCCTGATGAAGATTTTATGTTTCAGAGACACACAAGCTTCATTATTAATTCACAAAAAAACTTTTTTCTAATTATCTATGAATCCTGACTTTGTATAACACTGCTTTCATCTTCTTTATAAATAAGTATCAAATAATAAAATCAGAGAAATATGACACACATTAGATTTTAATTCTTGGCCCTGATCCTAAAAACTATGACTGCAGAAATAAGTCAAGTAAGTAAGAAACTCATAGAAACCCATATATTAAATTGAGAATGAAAAAAATGAAGTTCAAGCAAACTTCTGAACAAGTAACTAAACTTGCTTAACTATTTTTGCATCATGTTGAAGTAAAAAATATTATTATTTGTTCATCTTCACTTTAAGACAGGCATTTCTGATCTCAAAAATCAATATGCAATTTGTTAGGTGTTTATAAATTAGACACATTCAGCACTGGTGCAAAATTGTCTGGAACCGTTCAATAACCAGTGAGGAGACCTGGGTGTTGAAGAGCCCCTTGTGGGAAGCACAGCCATGACAGTTCCAATGCAAACGTACCTACTGTGCTGTGGAACTGCAAACAGGTCAGGGAGGTCTGTGTTCCAGTTCTCTCTCCCACTGCTGGGGTGGATTCTGTGTGCACAGCTACCATGCTTACTGCTGTTATATTATATGCAAATTGTTATTTGCACACCTGCAAGTGACTTGTTAGTCCCACATAAGGACATCGTGTCCTCTGGGATTTGAGTGTGGAAAGCACAATAAGCACATCAGAACTTGACATTTAAAGTGTATGCAGGGATCAGGCTGGGTGAGAATCTGTGAGCTGCTGGTAACAGTCAGCTTTTGGAGGCTGATAATCCCTGTAGATTCTGGGGGGGTCTGCTGGAAAGTCAAATACCAGGACAGGGAGGGGATCCGCGTATGCTGATAGACAGGGAGAGCTACTGAAGTACCTTACACTGAATGCCTTAATATTTTTTGTTATCTCGGTGTGGTTCTGTATGAGTAGATGCAGGTACCTGGAGGCCAACAAACTGGCATTCTTCTTGCCTTTTGCTCTAGCCGCTTCTATCACCCTTTCTTCCCAGATTTTCTTCCTAGCTTTTTTTCATAGCTGCTATTCAGCAAAGAACAGTAAGAAGGACGAGCCTGTTACAACTATGGATTTGACTAACCCACGAATGTAAATGAATGTAAATGTTCTTCTCCTTTTCTGCTGTTCTTCTGAAGACATGAGAGACTGATATATGCATGTGACATATCTGTCAGTTCAATGTTATGTCCTATATTATACATGGGTGTTTGTGTTTTGTTGTTGTGGGGTTTTTTTTGTTCTTTTGGTTTGGTTTGGTTTGGTTTTGTGTTTGTTGGTTTCGTTTGTTTTTTTTTTTTGCTTTTGTAACCCTGTAAGGAAGTAAGTTCAAAAGCCAGTAGTCCTGTGGGCATCTATTCCCTAGTGGAAAGTGGAACTTAAGAACATCTCTAGTCCTTAGAGAGGGCATTTGGAAGACTGAGGATTCTCTTTTTATTTTTTTTTTTTTAGCACTGGACATGTTTAGTTAGAATGTTGCTGAGAAGAGAAGAACAATAAAATGGGATTGGCAAGAGAAAATAGACTTATTACAAGGACAAGTGTGGAGTGAGACCAAGTAATTTGTGTTCACATTTGAACAACTCTCTTTCAAAAGTGACTGTTTCTTTTTAGAAATATTTTTGTTTTGGAATATATTTTAGTGGAAGATTTTTAACTGTGCAGGACTTCTCCTACATTAGCATTCATGGGCATGCTTTTTAAACATGAAGAGATCAATGATACTGAAGTAAAAAATAAAGCTCTAATGTGTTTGGCTTTCAGAAGGAAGATTTTCCTGTCAGTGGTTGAGTGTCAGATTAGGAGACCTTTCATGCATTATGTTGCTAGAATTAATTTATTTCAGGCCATATATTATTGGCTCAAAAAATCATGCTATATGTTAACCATATACCTTATGAATGGAGACAGAACAAAGCTTGATAGGATAAGTTCATCAAGTGTAAGCTTTGAATCAGTGCAGTAGACTGTAATACAATAAATTATTTTGTAAGTGTGTAATTGGAGTTTATTAATTTACTTTGTAGGAGTATAACTAAATTTTATAACAATGTACAAGTTATATCATTGTCATTAAGACAACACAGAAGCAGTCATAACCTAAAAGGTAGAAATCTATAATATTAAGAAAACTGAAGTACAGTTTCATACCAGTAGAGAATGCAGTAACTAACTACTGAGTAATCTATATTGCTGCTTGGTAATAGTCTTATATATGAATTTTTGTCCTCTTTTTAAAATTCATGTTTTGATTGTTATTGTTGTTGTTGACCTGTTCAAATTATTCCTTTTGCTGGAATTGCCACTGAAATTTTTGCATCTGCAGGTTTATATTCTGCTGGAAATCCTGTCTTCTATATTCATGTAATACAATGGCTTTTCTTTTTAGACTGATTTTGCTAGGTTTAGTGGAACTAATGTGGAAACAGACTTTGTAGAGGTACCTTCACAAATGTTTGAGAACTGGGTGTGGGAAAAAGAACCACTACAGCAAATGTCAAGACATTATAAAGATCAGAGCCATGTTGGAGACACTCTCCTTGAGAAACTTGCTGCTTCTAGACTGGCTAATACAGGTATCACTCTGCCCTCTCTCCCCACAGCAGACATATGTAAATGTATAATCTTAGAAATGGGTGGGAAACATTAAAGACAAATATAACAAGCCCATGACATTTCTTCTGTGTCTACACTTATCACTGTCTTTCTGGGTTTGTTTGCATGTGTGCTACCATCGGTAAAGGCTTATGGTGACAGGTTACCACTGTTTGCAGGAAGAGTAGCATCTCTGATTTTCCTGGCTACCCACAGGACTAAAATACTTTTGCATTCCTCTCCATGAGACTCTTTTACCTACCAGCCTGGCTCATTTAAAATTGGGAGTAGAGGAGAAGGTTTTATGAGACTGTTTTTTTTCTGTTAGTCCAGGGCAGGCTCTGTGCAAGAATACAGTATCACATTTTCTATCTGTATCATCTACATTTGATTTGCACATGATACTTGGCAGACATGAAAGTAATTTGCAAATTTACTGAACATGCGTAGCATATCCCAGACAGAAGTGTTGTAGCCCAGCATTGCTCAAATGATGTTCCTCAAATAATTGCTGCTCCTGATGCTCTTCTCAATCCAGAACCGTAAGTCCATGTTCTCTACATTCTCAGCAGATATGCTGTGTACCCAAAGTCCAAATATTTTTCTCCTTCCACGTCTTGTACCAACTTATACGTATCTCCAGACAAAAAGTGTACTCTCATGTCATCACCTGTCATCTCATTGTTATTCTGTCACTCTTGCCCCTCTGCCCCTGTAATTTGGACTCCCCAAATATTACCCATTTATGGGACAATTTGTGCCATTATGTCTTACCCATTTGTGGCACAATTTGTCAATAAGACACAGCTGTTTATTTCACACTGCTTCCCTATCCTGAACAAGAAGTCCTTATCCTTCTGGCTTGTGCAGGCACTGTAGCTACATAAGCATTTAGTCCAAGGAAAGGTTTCCATCCTGTAGCTGCTTCAGTAAAGCCTACAACAGCTGCAGCAGCAGTTCTTGCTGTTCTTGGAAATGTCTTAGGGTAGCTACACTTACTACCATCTGTGCAAGCCCTCAATGAAATGGTGTGCAGGAAATGAAGACAGATGAAAACATAATTTAAAATACTAACATTTGCTTTTAAAATATCTGCTTTATTTTGCTTCTGATCTGTGAGGAAAACACCACTTGAAAAGATGGAACTTATAATGACAATTCCTTTATTAAAAATATGCCTCTCAACTTTTTGTAATTGAAGCAATGTAGATGGAAATTACATAACTCCAAGTGTTTTCTACAGTTAAACTCTAATAGTTTAAGATTGATGTTGAGATCTTTGAATGAAAGGTGCTAGAGAAACTCTGGCTACTTTGATGCTAGTTAATTAAATGTTCTTATCCCATTAGGCCTTTTAACCCTCCGTCAGATTGTTCTGAGCAAAGTTGACCAGGCACTGCACACAAAGCCATCTGTTGACCCAGCAGATGAATATGCTAAATACTGTATGGAGATTCTAGGAATACCTGCCACCCCAGGTATGTCACCGTGAAGCTTTTATACGGACTGTCCAAATGGTTTGATTAAACATAGCTCGCTTTCCCAATAGTGCTTGGCTTACAAAAACCCAGTAGTTGTTGTTTATAAAAGAATCTACTTTATGAAGTTGAAAAAATTACTTCAAAACTTCAAGTGGTCTTACTGATCACTTCTGGAGGAAAATTAAGGTAGAAAACTTAACCTTTTGCAGGTTATCTTTTCGAGTGAGATGACGTGGATACCACTTTAAATATTCTATGACATTTATGTTAATTGTGAGTTTTCTTTGTAGTCAACAGAATATGGCTAATACCTTGAGGCATGCTCAGACCCTTTATGTCAGAAGTTTCAAAGTAGTTGATACAAATTCCTTATTAATTTGTCCTTAAAGTACAATATACATTAAAAACAAAACTCTGCATTTCTTTTAAATACATTAACGGGTATCTCCTTTTCAAGGAACAAATATGCCAGCTACTTTTGGGCATCTGGCAGGTGGTTATGATGCTCAGTACTACGGGTACCTGTGGAGTGAAGTGTTTTCAATGGACATATTTTATAGCTGTTTTAAACAAGAAGGAATAATGAATCCAAAGGTAAGTGCTGAATACTTTTTACTGAAGACTTTTGTCACACTTTGTCTCTGAAACCACATGATCCATAGGTATACAAAGGTATAAAATGTTAAGTGCTTCTGTACCTGTCAAATTCAGATCATCAACATTAAAAAGTGTGTAAGTAACTTAATTACTTTAGAAAATCATCTTAAAATTTCCAAGAACACTAGGATTTTCATACAATTCTTACATAGTCATATATTTAACATTATGACATTTTTAGGATAATGTATCTTATTGACTAATGCCTTCCTCTTTAATTTTAGACTGAAAAAACCTATTGCTCCATTGCAAGAGCAGATGCGTGTTTTTCTGCTGAGAAAGCTGTATGATAATGGTGCTCTATTTCCATTAATAGTATCTCAAGTGTGTGCTGCTTTTATGTAGTTATTATTTAGAAAACTGAATTTATTTTGAGCTTTCTTTTTTACAGCACAGCATAACTTGCACATTTTTTCCTCTTTTGTTTTCCTCCCAAGTGGCTTTTTAAATTCAAATCTTTGACAGGTTATAGATTTACTGGACTTTTTCTCCCTTATGTAATTCTCCAGCCTCTTCTGCCTCCAGCAGAGAGAAGGCATAGCTAGTGATGTTAGTCGTCGTGCCAATTTTGGCAACCTTTTTTTATTTTTCTCAGTTTACAGTATTAGACTTGTGAGTTGAGATGCTGCAGTTCTGTCTTGAGAAAGACAATTGGTTTTCCTGATCCTTTTGTCTGTTTTCTGGACTCAGCAGCCAGCACTAATTCTTCAATAATCGTATACAAGAAAGAAGTAGAGAGTAGAAAGTGCTTGACTTTCCTGTTCCTCTCCTGCCTTCATTCCTCCCTTTCCTTATCACAGCAACCATAACTTCTAGAACTGTCCCTCCCTCTAGAGGGTGGAGAAAATAAACAAGATTAAACTTTGACCTAGACAAAGAGAGGAGTCCAAATAGGATAGGGGATAGAGAACTGAGTCAGAGTTTAGGCTAATAAAACCAAAAGGGGGTTTTATGGAGAAAATCAGCCAACTAAATAGATGTGATGAAACTTTTGAAAGTCAAGAATGATTTTGAAGTGCTAGGGATTCATGACAGGTATATGTGAGAAGAAGCATACCTGCCTGTTCAGTAGGAGTGTTGTCACTTGTAAATAAGAGCAGGAAAAAAGAAATGGCAAGCTAGAGAATAAAATATCTTTTTAATAAAACATTGTTCATATGGATCTTAAAAATGGCATTTGGGAAGGGGTAGGACTTGCTGGAGTTTTTTAACTCCTAACACTTGAGAGAGCAGGAAATGGATGCTGCTGGTGCCAAGTTTGTGGGACTTTGTGTCAGCTCTGTTCTGACACACAGCCCCCTCCAGTGTCATCATTGACTATTCTTCTGTCAGCTTTACTCCCTACTCTCAAAACTCTTTCATGGGTGACTGAATAGTCAAAACCCTAAGCTATAGTTTGCCAGAATTGCTCTGCATCCTTTACTTCTCCTGAGGGATGAAAGTGCCTTTTGTTCTGATTCTTTTTTGGTGGGGATTTTTGTTTTCTTTGTTTGTGTATGGGAGACTTTGAGAAGAAATTGATTATGCTGGGAGTGAATGTTTGCTATGGTTCAGCTAGAAGGCAACTAGAGCCTCTTTTAATGTGAAATCTGCTATCCAGGCTAAGAAGTAAGGAAAAAAAATTTATTACAGGGGTGGGTGGGGGGGTGGGGGTGGTTGCCACTCACTCTCTAACATATGTGTGCACACACATACTTTGCTTGAATGCTGATATGAATGTAGGGGCAACTCTGTGGGGATTTTCCCTCCCTCTTTAGAGGGATACCATCTTCAATACCATCTTAAATTGTTTCGCTTTCAACTTACTTTCTTTATTTGTCTTCCATGTAAGTGTAGTAGAGTCCCACAGGGTGGGACAAACAATCTTTCATAAACAAATGCTAGATACCAGAATTATTTTTGTAGCTACTCATATTTCATTCTGTCTAGATGGAGACTCGTTTTCAGGACAGCTGGAAAGGAAAACCTTTATGCTATTATGACTGGGGCTTTTAGAGATTTGGCTTACCTCTTCCTGTTAAAATAAAACCTGTCTTCCTGTTTTAAGCAACAGTTATAGAAACCAGTTTCAGTGACTATCTATAAAAAGTCTTCAGCAGACATTTAACTCTAACTTAACTGGTCATCACACTCCTCAATTCTTGCACATTAGGTGAACTAGTTTCCTTTGAATGAAGCAACATGCTTGCTCTGGAGAAACAGCAAAGACTCAAGTCTACTCAAAAAACACTGTTAAACTACAAGGAACAATATCTTCATTTGCTGCTGATGTTTAGAAAACTAATACAAGTAGTGAAGCAGTGACACAAATAGTCAATAGCAGTGCTTCAGTGATTTTTTTTTCATTTTATTTTTTTCCAGCTGTAATTTAGACAATGCAATTGATAATGCAATTAAGTTGTGGAAGTCCATCAGTTAGAAAGACCTATGCTTATTTTTGCAGTAACACCTATAAGGAAGTGGAGTGGTACTTTAGTCTCATAGCTTTGACATGTGGGGTAAGTGTATATGTGTATATACACTCACTAAAAGGAAGAACATTGCTTGCTTCAGTATCAGAAGTGTCTGGAACATCTGATTGAAAAATAGTATCTTCTCATTAATAGTCATGTCTCAGAAGCCCAACATTCTCCACATATGTTCTTTAAAATATGGCTAGTTGTTAAGAAAGTCCTCATTACTTACTGTTGTCTCAGAAGCTTGGTTCATTCTGTTTAAATCCATTCCTTTTGAAGTAATGTTTCTTCCTGAAAATAAAACCAGAGTTAAGTGTTTTTTACTTTAAGATACTTTAATAGGGGAGTTAGATGTGTTTGTATATATCATACATACTAGTATACATGTAAGATGTATATGTGTGCCTGTCACAGTTTAGGGTCAGGGCTGGCCCCAGACCTATAATAGACGCTCTGTTAATCCCACTTCTCCCCCATTATGGGAAGAGAATGGGAATAAGGGAGAGAGACTTATAGTTTAGAAAGTAAAACAGCTTTTGTGAAGATAATAATAAAATTGAATATATGCAAAACCAGCATCAAACCCAGTCACCCAATGGCAGTTACACCACTGTCACCAGTGATGCTATGGGGCAGGCCCTGGGGAAAGTCCTAGAGTGGACTCAGCAACAGATGGCAGTGGGATACAGGAACTGGATCCTGGAACTGGATTCAGGAACACATGGATCAGAATCAAGGGCAGAACAGACAGCGTCCTCCTAGAATGACGGCCATTGAAGACAAGGAAGTTGACCCCTGTGATCCTTGAGCTTTATACTGAATATGACATACATGGAATAGGTCAATTCATGGTCAGTTTGGTGTCCCCTGTCCTGTCCACTTCTCCCCGCAGGTGCAGCCTTTTACTTTCTGCACCTCCACCGTGGCACACAAGATTTAGCAGTGACCTTGGACTGAACAGGAGCAAGTACAAGCAGGACTTCCTTATTCCTGCATACCAGTCCTTGGTAGCAACTCCTAGCCACCACGTGTTGTCACTGCTAGAAGCAGATGCTGTCTGCAAAAATGTGCAGTTAGTTAGCTGAAAGACTGAGCTGAAAAGTAAAATCACTGAACAGAGTTACTTCTGTTCTTGCTGAGACCAGGACAGTGCCATGTTGTTCCTCAATGCTGTATGTTGTGTCTGTTCTCCAAACAGAAAGACAGAGAAATCATTACTTAAGATAGAATGGATGTTAGATTCCATTCTCCTGCCCGTCAGTCATGGAGATAATCCATCACTGAAGACTGTGGGAAGATTATGCTTGTATTATGCTTTATAGAATGTCTTCCAGACAAGTTGTGATTGTAGATTCCAAAACGGTGTAAAATTACAAGAAATAGTAATTCTTTCAGAATGGGTTAAATTTCTGCTCTTTTGAGTTCTTCCAGGCGAAGATACTTGTAGTATATCCTGTTTTCACGTTAATAAAAACTGGAAGGAGAGAAGGTGTTTAATGATGAACAGATTTTTAAATACACAACAAATACAGAAAAGAAGCAGTTCACAAGATAAAAAGTACTAACATTCTGCTTTACCTTTTATCAGGCTGGGATGAAATACAGAAGCCTCATTTTGAAACCTGGAGGATCATTAGATGGGATGGATATGCTACAAAATTTCTTGGAGCGTAAACCAAGCCAGAGGGCTTTCCTATTGAGTAAGGGATTATCTGTTCAGTAAAATTAAGGTTCCTTGGTAATGGTGTATGAGTAATTATAGTTTCTTTGTAATGGCATGTACGTATGGAACGAGTTGGAAATGTCAGTGTATTTCACGTCTTAACTATGTATCACTCTAAAAAAACTGGGTCACTTTTTAATCATTTTTAAAATTGTATAGATAAAAATGTGATTTTTAAAAAATTGCGTAGGACTACAAAATTCGACACATCAGGGAAAAAATTCTGAGATGTGCAGAAGCTGAACAATTTGATGGCAATTTTTTTTAATTGTCATGAAATAATACTAGTCAGTATGGGGATTTGATGCTATGTTTCTGTTTTAACAGATGCACTTGAACTATGTCTTGGAATGAATTTAAAACTGAAAGGGTAAAAAAGCACAATACCAGCAATAAACGAAACAGATCTGTTCTTACTCTGTATTCTTCTGTTGTATTGATGGTTCACCAGTGTCTCTGATGGAGGGGAAGTGTGTTTGATTTCATCATGTGTTGTGTTCAGTCTATGTTCTTGACAAATTTCAAGATATGTTAATGTGATACTTTTAGACTTCGTTCTGATGTGTGTTAAGTTCTTGTATCATTTATAAACTTTTACAGTATAACTAAAAAGAAAAAAAAAAAACCTACCCTTTTCTTCTCTTGTTTGAAGAAAAACAGCCCAAACCTATGACCTTGGCAGTTCTTCCACTGTTTTTTTTTTTGTTGTTGATGACCACAGATTAGGTCTTTGGTTTTCAAATTATATTAACACCAGCACTGAAAAGTTATACTCAGCAGTTTTAAAGGTTCAGTTGGTTTGTGAAGTATTTTGAGATACATATAAGGAAAGAAGGGAAGATGGTGTCCCTAGCAGGAAGGGTAAACGTCAATCCAAGACCTTCCTATTCCTTTCCAAAGTGGTCTGCAGAGGTGCTACAAAAAAGCTTATAGATTTAATTATTTCAGCTGTGGCAATGTGGAAGTCTTCAAGGATTATTTTGCACTTTTTCTGCAAGATCAGGAAAAATAAGTCTTATAAGACAACTCTACACTACCCAAGTAAAACTACTAATACAGGTGCACTTTTTTTGTCTTTAGATATCATACTTTACTTTGGTTTTGGTGTTACAACATGTATCTGAACAAACTTTAATTTTGGTTCTTCGCTAATATATTTTAGACACTTGAACCACAGCTGTAAATATGGTTGGTATTTTTATTTGTTTGTTCAGATGCAAAGTAAGAAAATGTGACTGGTCAATTCAAAAGACTTCCCCTTTTTCTAAGAAAAAGAAAAGTGAAAGTGTTCACTTTGGGTCACATCTATGTGTTTCGGGCAGAAAAACCCACACAGTTGTGAATGTTCAGTAGAAGCTTCATTTCTGTGCATTTTTATTTTAAAGTATTTAAACTGGGGGGAAAAAATTCTGACGGGACTTATTTTCGAACCATACTAGTTACGGATGTGAGGAAAAAAATATCAACTATGTAGTCTCACCAGACCACATAATTAAATAAATTCTCACTCTTATAATCTGTTACAGTTTTATACCCCAGGTCTGCTGTATCATGAAAAGGCAATACAGGAAAATCACATATATGAGTACATCTTGAATGGTATTCAGAACAGCTGAGGAAAATGGATGCAAGGTTATTGTGAAACCTGTGAATTTTGCCTAGATTAATTTCCCTTACACTCTCATTGGATTTGGAAGTATTTTGCTCTCTTTTAAAACATGTTTAAATTCTTGTGATCTTATCTTATAAAAGGTTTTTTCATTTCATGTTGTAATAATAGCTCTGATGAACTAAAATGTTGTGAAAAATATACTTTCCAAAACTGAATCTGGAAATCCAAGCAATGGAATCTTTATTAAGAAGCAAAATGCAGTTTTTATTTTAGAGCTGGTAGGCAGATTTCCACATGAGGGAGACTTTTCTCTGCATAAACACAAAGTCTCAGCTCAAGGTAGGTAATTATGAAAGCAGTAATTATAAACAAAAATAAGCGATGATAAAAAGTCATGTGATTATTTAGAAGTTAGATTTAGGACAGTACTGATGCTAATGATAATTTAATTGACTTGTTTATGTTCCTGTTCTTTAGAGTGTGCTATACAGTAGATACTAACTAAGATACTGAAGTGCAAGAGAACATCTGCTATTACATGTACATGAAAATGCCTGCATGATTGTGCAGTTCTGTTGGCATTAGCTGGATATCTGTGTGAGCAGGGAGAGGAAAACCATAAAGTATATGATGACCACAAATGAAAGTTTTATGTTCTATACATATCCCAAAGAACGGGATTTTTTCTAATTTGTTTTTGTGGAAGCCAGTTCCTTCAGTCTGCATCAGGCAATAATTAAGGCTAATGAGTATGTTCCAAAGAGCTTCTCAGACATCCCGGTGTGGTAATATACCAAACTTGTCTGCTAGTCTTTATGTTGGCTTGGATCTGAATCAAACTGGGGTTGGACTAGATGACCTTTAAAGGTCTCTTCCAACCCAAACTATTCTATGATTATGAAATTCACATTCACATTTCTTATTGCAAAGACCTGATCTTGTAATGGAAAAAGTACCATGGAAAAAGACATCTTTTCTGGTTTTATGGCTCTCCCTCATAGCCACGAAACTTTGTGTGTATAGGAAACCAGTTACTCTGACACTATTCCAAGGCTGTGACATAAAGCCCTCCAAGAAAACAGGGAACAGTTCTGTTTTGGAAACGTGAGTTAATTGCTTTGACACTGCACCGACTGCACACTGCAATCACATACATTCAAATGTGCCAAGACATAGGTATTTGGCAAAACCCAGCCTATTCTAGAGCTGCTAGACTCCTGCTTCCACTGAATGAAGCTTCAAAACACCAAACCAACTCTAAGTATTCACTGTAATAAATAACTTGTAATCTTAGTCTCTAACAAACAGCTGCCTTTTCAAGTTAGTAATGTATCTTTTTAGAATTGCATTGTATTTAGGATTAATTCTTTTTCCTCTGTCAGAAATTCAGATTGGGCTTTGGCTTACAACAAAAGCTTCAAATTAAAGGGGAAAGATAAAATGGAAGACTCAGGAGAGAGGGGTGGTAACCACTCAGTAAGTGGATAATAGGCAATGTCTTTCTTACTCTGCTGATTCTCTGGAAAAGAGAATGGATTGGCCATGCAGCTGGGTCACAAGATGGCTATGTGATGGCCTCAGCAGCTAGCCCCTGCTGTCAGTTGTGTGACATAGCTCCAGCATATGGGCTGCCTCTGCATTGCTTGCAAGGTGTGGTCAAACGTAAATGGTAAAAGCAGTCTGAAGAAAAAGTTTAAACTTTCCTCTCTGAGCTGTGGTGGCTCTCAGTTGTTATGCTGACCTAATAAAGAGAGCATTAAGACTCAGGGAGTTCATTTTTGTAAAGACAGGTGAAGTATTGCCTGTCACTTGAGCTTCTAATACTACTACAGTTTTTCTGTACAAATAGTTCTCTGTTGTATTATTAATATAACAACATTGCAGGAAAAAAAAGTTTTCTCATTTTAATCAGTAATCAGGGTCAGTCAGCTGCTGACCTTGTTTGTCAAACAACTTTGTTAACCCCTGTTTTAACAGATAATCAGGCAGCAACTAATTCTAATGGCTGTAGTCATTTGGTATGCAACAAGTAAAATCATGGCAACAAGAAGTGAGTCACAAGGTCAAGATCCCAGCTTCCTCTCTGAAAAATGAAACCATTTCCAAATACCTTCAGAGGTGATGGGGGGTAGTTGAGTTTAATGGAGACTCCTGGAGGGGTTTTCCAGAAGTTTAGAGCTGGTTGCATAGTGAGTGATTCCCAACAAGGATTAGAGAGGCTGGATATCAAGAGATTATGTGGTAGCACAAGTCAAAGGAAAAGAAAGGAAAGCAGTAGGTGGAAGGATAAAGTTGGAGAAGTGTGTTTTGACTTCAGTTGTAGAAGGATTGGAGTACATGTCAGAGGCAGATAGCAGGAAAAAGAGTAGCCCAATGTATAGTGATTTATGAAATTCTACTGAATGCTTTTCATTGTTTAATGAATTAGAAACAAGATATACTTCTATCAGGTTGTTGCTTGAATACTTGTGCTTCCTCCTGACACCTAAAGATTTTGTTTGACCACTATTTTCTTCATGAATATATTTTAAATAATAGTTTCCCACAGTGGAAGGAAAAAAGTGAAATGATATGGGGCAAGTTCAGTTTGTGGGGTCTATGCTAGAAATCCTATATAGCGAATTACGGTTAGACATTGTAAAAACTAGATGATGCAAAAGATGTGGTACCAAACAACAATCCATCTATTTTAGACCTAATTAAGATAGATAAAGATAAATTAATTAAATGATTTGGAAGTCAGTGGTTGCCTGGAAACCAATAATCATGACCTAATTTTGTTCATTGTTGATTAATAGAGGGTAGACTCAACCAATACTTGCTGATTAATTAAAAAGGCTAAAGACACTGGTGCTAAAAGAACCAATGATAAAGTGGCAGGAAGAAAAATTATGAGAAGTGGTATGTCTTTGAAGTTCAATTGGCCAAAATCTCAGAATCTCAAAACTTAAAAATATTTTGAGTAGTATTCTGACTAAGAACCAAACTGTTTGCCAGTAAAAACAGCAATTAAAAATAAAACAAAATTTAAAAAAAAACAGAAGTGGAGGGTTGGTAATAGGAAATAGTTATAAAATGAGGAATTGTGATGTGTTTATAATAAAGAAGGCTAAGACTGTCAAGAAAAAAAAAATTATGAAAGGATTCTAGCCAATAAGATGTATAACTTGGTGTACTATGAACTAGTACGTCCCATTTGTTTTACAGACCTTTTGGTAGATGGAATCACTAATACTGCAAATGACAAAAAAGAAGATTTTTAATTGCTGTTTCTCTTCTGCGTTTAGAAAGAAGCAACATGAAGTAATCACATCATATGAGAACAATGGGGTACTTTCCAGTGCATTAATAGATGAGGAGGATATTAAGCAACACCTACTAAGAATAAACATTTTTACATGAGTAAGACTGAATAACTTGAACTCTGAAAACCTACAAGAATTGAGGGGGGAGGATTTTTTCCCAGTGCTGCTATCTTGGGATACTGAGCATATGCCATTGTGCTAGTAAAGTCTAGTGGTTCAGTGTTCAAAAAAAATATTAAATAGGCCACTATTAGTCACATAGCTTGAAATCTGTCTTCAGCAAAACAGTTGGAAAGAGTAAATACAGTTCTGTGGCTGAAGAATTAAAACAATGAGTTTAATTCATACAGTGCAAGTGATTTCATGAAAAGTTTTTTTCAGACAAGCCTGATAAATTCATTTATGGTCATTACAAGCCTGATGGTGATTGTAGAGAGCTTTATGTAAGGGGTGTTTGACTTAATGCTGTATATTTTCATTTGACATACTTTCTATTGATATCAGGTAGTGTTATGTAAACTGGATTAAGAACAGTTAACTCTTCTCAGAGAGTGCTTGGTGTGGAATTCCCATTGGACAGGGTACAGTGATCAAAGTGCTTCAGGGATCAGTAAAGGCCAGTAATATAAAATCACTGTTGACAGAATTGGTAAGCAAGTGACCAGAAAAGAGTCACAGAAGATTCTTTGGATTGTTTGAAAGCTTTGGGGGTCCAGACTAAAAATTTCTGTAGGATGGGCAAAGTAGCATGTAACATGCCTGTAGTAACTAAAAATGAAGTTTAAAACTACAGCTTGGTGGACTGTATTCCAGAAAGTAAGTACTGACTTCTGAAAGTATCAGGCTGATCATAGTAGTCAATTGAATCTAAATTGTTGTGAGGCTGTGGCAAAAATGATTAAGCAATCTCATGATGGTTGAGTGCAAGAATATTGCATAAGAGCATGTCATGGATGCTGTTCCTGTGCACCACAGCAGTGAAACGGGCACAGCACTTGCATGCTGCTCTGTTGTCCTGCTTTTTAACTGGCACCAGTAGGACCTCCTGTTCCAAGTAAACACAGGCACTTTTGTATGCAGAATAGAGTCAAGCTGTGGACCTGCTTGCCAAGAGTATTGTAGAGGTAATAGGTTTACATGAGTTCAGAATAAGACTCAATAAATTCTAGCCTTAGAAGAGAAGCCAATAGAGGGTATTTAAATACATAAAACGCTTTTCATCCTCAGGAAATCCCTGTGAAGTAGAGGGTAGAGATAGAAGAATACCAAAGGAAATATCATATATGGTGGCCCTATTCATGCTTCTTTTGGGCATCTGCTTTTACTCACAGCTAGAGGTAGGATACTGCATCAAATGGGCTTGCTGTTTGATCCAGTGTGGAAACTGGAGAAAGCAGTAGAGGGCTGCCACAGAGCTTACCTGAGAGCTGGAGAACTTTCAAAGAAGGACTTCTAAAAGCTTTATCTTTTCAGCTTAACAAAAAGCCAAAAATATTCTGGATTACTTAATTATGGTCTCTAGGTATTGCCATTATCTGTTAAAGGCTCATTAGTAAGAGAATGTCAGCCAGAAGCTGAGTCCAGTTATTTCAAAGAGAAAATCACACCATTTTTAACAGTGAAAGAGAGTAACTATTGTCAAATCAAGACAAGTGAAAACTCTTCTAGAGGATAGGCTTTCACCAAACACAATGCATTAGACATCATTCAAAGTAACTGGATGAGATGGAGTGGCCTTTTTTCCTTTAAAACTCTATGATTCTACAAATCTTTTCTTAGCAAAAGAGTTTATTGCATGTTTATGCAGGGCAGTTGTGTTTAACTACCCAACACAATTCACTGCTGAGGACTTCTTGCCTTCTAAACCAGTAATGGAAAGCAAAAGCAAATGGAGAAAGTACTTTTAAATTAAGTGAACGTTTTAACCTGAAATAGTTTTCTTGAACTACATAATTGTGAGATTTACAAGCTTTTATAAGAGAACAGCAGACAAATGTCTTTCCACATTACAGAAGATAAATTTATCTTTTGATTTCTGCTTGAAGCTGGCAGTATTTTTCTCTGTAGAAGGTAGAAACTAAGTAGTATTCACAAGTTATTGTTACAAATGGGATTTTTAACTAGTCAAAGTTAGTTGCTTTTTCTTCATTGGATTGTCTCCTTTGGGTTTCCAGATATGTTAGGCTTTAATAGATTACTTCTTTTTCAAGAGCTAATATTTTCATTATCAGGCAAAAAACTTATTCCTTCCCCCTCCCTCTCCATTAAGGTGTTGCTCTCACCAGGAATTTAGCCAACGTGTTACCAGAGATGTGTGCATTAAACTTGGTGAGAAGCAGTTGGCAAAGAACTGAGCAATTTCTATTTCTCGTTAATCTTGTATTAAACTCTATTTGCTAAGAATCAGCCATGGCTTAACACCTGAGGTTAAGTTACAACCAAAATCTGGCAAAAGATAGGAAATCTAGGTAGAGTAACGCAACAATATAGTATGTAAAATACTATGCATCTTGTCAGTAATAGAAGGTTTGTATAAGGACGAATTGATTCTACACTCTAAACATTGAAGAGCTTTGGCCTAAAATATTAATAAGAAGTGTCTCAAAGCACACATATATGGCACATTGTGCTTTGACACGATGCACTGAGAGGAACACAGAGTCACAGAATGGTTGGAAAGGACCTTTAAGATCATCGAGTCCAACCATTATCTAACTCTACCAGGCCACTTCTACACCATATCCCTGAGCACCCCATCTGGATGGCTCTTAAATACATCCGGGGATGGTGATTCAACCACTTCCCTGGGAAGCCTGTTCCAGTGTTTGATCAGTGTAGAAGTTTTTCCTAATGTCTAACCTAAACCTCCCCTGGTGTAGCTTAATACTGTTTCCTCTTGTCCTGTCAGCTGGGGCAGGTAAGAAGAGGTCCCCACATCCACCTTCCTCCAGCCTCCTTTCAGGTAGTTGTAGGAAGCAATAAGGTCTCCCCTCAGCCTCCTCTTCAGGCTAAACAACCCCAGTTCCCTTAGCCACTCCTCATAAGGCTTATCCTCAACACCTTTTAGTCACTTTGATAATTTTTTCAAAGTGTATTTTTATGTTTCATGTGTAGTCAAGAAGAGAAT